>NC_134443.1:2398193-2683678 GCF_030867145.1 Opisthocomus hoazin
TCCCATGCAACCCCCATGCCCCCCCCCTTTCTGCCCCCCTACAATAAACGGGGGCCTGATCCCGCAGACCCCCAAAACTCCCCCCCCCCAGAACCCCCCCTAACCCCCCTTCCCATCACCCCCATTTACAGGGTCTAATCCTGCAGAGCCCCCCCCCCCCCCAAATGACCCCCCCCATGCATCACCCCCACCCAGAAACCCCCAACCCCTCCCTTCCTATCACCCCCCATTTTATAGGGTCTGATCCTGCAGAGCCCCCCCAAACTCAGCCCCCCGGCTCCCCCCCTAACCCCCCCTTCCGAGCCCCCCCCAAACTCAGCCCCCGGCTCCCCCCTAACCCCCCTTCCCATCACCTCCATTTACAGGATCTGATCCTGCAGAGCCCCCCCCCCCCTCAAACTCAACCCCCCCCATCATTACACCCCCCCCTTGAACACCGCTTCCTGCTACCCCCCCCCATTAACGGGGCCTGATCCTGCAGAGCCCCCCCAAAAACTCCCCCCCCCGCAACCCCTTGCCCCCCTCTCTTCTTCCCCCCCATAAACGAGGCCTGATCCTGCAGAGCCCCCGCTAAACTCACCCCCCCCATGCAACCCCATGCCCCCCCCCATCACCTGCATAAACGGGGCCTGACCCTGCAGACCCCCCCCAACCTCCCCCCCCCCCCCCCCCCCACCCCGTTGCAACCTCGCCCCCCCACAGCCCCCCAACCCCCTTTCTCTCCCCGCAGCCCCTCGCCGAGGAGGGGGGGGGCTCAGCACCCATGGGCCCCCTGGCCCGCGCCATCCGCGCCAAGCTGACGGCGGCCCCTGCAGCCCCACCCACCTGCAGCTCCGGGACGAGAGTGGGCGCCACGGGGGCCCCCCCCGGCGCCGAGACCCCACTTCGCCGTGCTGGTGGTGAGCCCCCCTCTTCGCCGGGGTGCCCCCCCTCCAGCGGCACCGCCTGGGTCCACGCCGCCCTCGCGCCTCGCCGAAGCTCGCCGGCCCCCTGCACGCCCTCGCCATCGTCGCCAGGACCCCCCAGCAATGGGCCAGCGACCCCCGCATGCCCCCCGCCACCACCCTGTCTGGGGGGGTCCAAGCACGAGCGGCGGGGGGCCGGGGAGTCGCCCAGCGACGGGTGACGGCCGCGACCCCCCCCCCTCAGCCCTGGTGACACCGCGGCGGGGGGCACGCACACCCCAAATTTCGGCTAAAATATGGGGGTGACCCCCACCCCGCGTCACCCCCGGCTGCCCTGTGGGTCCGCCCTGGGCGCAGCCCCTCCCCCGCCGCCCGCTCCCACCCCGGGGGGGATTTTGGTGCCTCCCCCCCCCCCCCCCCCAGTTTTAATTTTTAGACAGATTCACCATCTGGGGCGCAGCCCCCCACCATCCCGCACCCCCCCAAAAATAAACGCTCCCTCGGGAGCAGCTCGGCAGCGGTGCCTGGGTGATCCTTCTCTGGGGGGGGGGAAGGATTTGGGTCATTTTGGGCGAGTTTTTTCACTTTTTCCAGGTTTTTTCTTTTTTTTTGGGGGGGGGGTTGTGGTTGTCGTCGTCGTTTTAATTAATTTACAAACATCTAAAAACTACAGCACGGCACGACTGCGCACGGACAGCGGCGGGGGGGGTCCCCGCAGGACCAGCGACACCGAGGGGGGGGCGAGGAGGAGGAGGAGGAGGAGGAGGAGGAGAGGAAGCACACGCTGCTCGATCGCTTGGGGGGGGCTGCCCGAAATATTGGGGGAGCTGCCTTCAATCCTGGGGGGCTGCTGGGGGCCTCCCGAAGCGCTTTTGCATAGACCAACGCTTCCCATCCCTTGCGAGGGGCTGACCCGGGGGGGGGCACAGCCCCAGGACCCCCCCTGTACCCCGCTTTTTTTTTGGGGGGGGGGGGGTCCCGGCGCTGCGTCCGGGTGCTGCTTTGTGCTTTGCGAACCGCTGGTGGTTTTGTGCTCTGGGCTGGGGGGAGGGGGGAAAGGGGGTGCAGGGGGGAAAATGGGGGTGCAGGGAGCACCTTGCCCCCCCCCCGCACCCCTAAAAAAGAAAATCCTTTAAAAACGAGTTAAAAAAATAATAAAAATGGCAGTTTTAGGAGTCCCCCAGCCCACTGCACCCCAAAACGCAGCCGTGGCCCCCCCCCCAAGTGTAAGGGGGGGGGTCTGGGGCAGCCCTTGCCCCCCCCACCGCGCACCCAAAACGTCACACGGGTGATGCCAGGGGGGGGGGACCCTGCAGCACCCCGAAATTAGACGAAGGGCTGGGGCTGTGGCCGGGGGGGGTGCGGTGCTCAGTGGAGGGGGGGGGGGGGGGGTCTGCGCCCCAAAGTGCAGGCACCCCCGAGGCATCGGGCACCCCAAAACGCCGCACAGAGGCATCACGCACCCCCAGAGTGCTGTGCCCCCCCCGCCCCAAAAGGCTGTGCACCCCGATGTAGTGAGCACCCCCAAAGGGCTGAGCCCCCCAAAGGGCCGAGCACCCCAAAGTGCTGTGCCCCCCCCCAGGGGTCCTGCACCCCAAGGCATGCACCCCCAAGGGCTGAGCACCCCAAAGGGCTCAGCACCCCAATGTCCCGTGCCCCCCCCCCAGGGGTTCCTGCACCCCAAAAGGCCGTGCACCCCGGGGTGCCCCCCCAAATCCTCCCTGGGGGGGGGGGGTGCAGCTGGGACCCCCTTCGCCCACCGTGTGGCAGTGGCCTCAAGGATGGGGAAACTGAGTCACAGCGCTGCCACCTCCCCCCCCCCCATGCTGAGGATGGAGCCTTCATCATCCTCCTCCTCCTCCCCACTCCTCAGCCCAGCAGGGGTGCTGGGGGGGGGGGGGGGGCACAGGGCCTGTCCTGCACCCCCACAAGGCCGAGGGACCCCCTCCAACCCGCAGCCCCCCAGGAGCGAGCAGCTATTCACAGAGCGGACGACACCGAGAAAAGAAATGGGGGGATTTGGGGGGGGGGGGGGGGGGGACACGGGGACGGGGACGGGGGGGACGGGGACGGGTTTGGGAGGGGAACGGGGGGGGGCGGGGGGGGGGGAGGGTTTGGGGGGGGGCCCAAGTGCAAATGAAGAAGCCCCCCAATGCTCCAAGAAGACGTTTCACAGTGTCTAACGCGACTGACCCCCCGGGGGGGCAGGGAGGGGAGCTGGGGTTTGGGGACAAGGGGGGGTGGCACAGGGCTTTGAGGGGGGGGGGGGGTCCCTCTCCCCCGGCTCCCCCCAATCACTGCAGGACCTGGCCCCGCGTCTCGGGCAGTTTGAGGGCGAGGGAGCTGCCGAGGGCGAGCGCGGCGGAGGCCAGGAGGATGGGCACGGCCTTGGTGATGCCCACGAAGGAGGTGAAGATGCTGATGCCCAGCACGGCCGCCAGCTTGCAGAGGGCGTTGAGGAAGCCGAAGGCCGTCGTCCTGCGGGCGCGGGGACAGCGGGGTGGCAGCGGCGCCGGACGGGACCCCCAGGCTGGCCGCCCACGGCCCCGCAACCGGCGCCCGACAGGCCGCAGCTGGCACCCCTCAACTGGCACCCAACACCCCACATCTGGCACCCAACACCCCACAGCTGGCACCAAGCACCCCTCAACTGGCACCCAACACCCCAGATCTGGAACCCAACACTCCACATCTGGCACCCAGCAGCCCAGACCTGGTACCCAGCAGCCCAGACCTGGTACCCAGCACCCCTCAACTGGCACCCAACACCCCACAGCTGGCACCAAGCACCCCTCAACTGGCACCCAACACTCCACATCTGGCACCCAACACCCCACATCTGGCACCCAGCACTCCAGATGTGGAACCCAGCACCCCTCAACTGGCACCCAACACTCCACATCTGGCACCCAGCACCTCAGATCTGGCACCCAGCACCCCTCAGCTGGCACCCAACACTCCACATCTGGCACCCAGCACCCCAGATCTGGAACCCAGCACCCCTCAACTGTCACCCAGCACCCCAGATCTGGCACCCAACACCCCAGATCTGGCACCCAACACCCCACATCTGGCACCCAGCACTCCACATCTGGCATCCAGCACCCCAGATCTGGCACCCAGCACACCTCAACTGGCACCCAACACTCCACATCTGGCACCCAACACCCCACATCTGGCACCCAGCACCCCAGATCTGGCACCCAGCACCCCTCAACTGGTACCAAACACCCCACATCTGGCACCCAGCACCCCTCAACTGGCACCCAACACTCCACAGCTGGCACCCAGCACCCCAGATCTGGAACACAGCACCCCACAGCTGGCACCCAACACTCCACATCTGGCACCCAACACTCCACATCTGGCATCCAGCAGCCCAGACCTGGTACCCAGCACACCAAATCTGTCTCCGAACACCCCTCGACTGGCTCCCAACACCCCACATCTAGCACCCAGCAGCCCACATCTGGCACCCAACACCCCACAGCTGGCACCAAGCACCCCTCAACTGGCACCCAGCACCCCAGATCTGGAACCCAACACTCCACATCTGGCACCCAGCAGCCCAGACCTGGTACCCAGCACCCCTCAACTGGCACCCAACACCCCAGATCTGGCACCCAACACCCCACATCTGGCACCCAGCACTCCAGATGTGGAACCCAGCACCCCTCAACTGGCACCCAACACTCCACATCTGGCACCACACTCAGCACCTCAGATCTGGCACCCAGCACCCCTCAACTGGCACCCAACACCACATCTGGCATCCAGCAACCCCAGATCTGGCACCCAGCACACCTCAACTGGCACCCAACACTCCACATCTGGCACCCAACACCCCACATCTGGCACCCAGCACCCCAGATCTGGCACCCAGCACCCCTCAACTGGTACCAAACACCCCACATCTGGCACCCAGCACCCCTCAACTGGCACCCAACACTCCACAGCTGGCATCCAGCACCCCAGATCTGGAACCCAGCACCACACAGCTGGCACCCAACACTCCACATCTGGCACCCAACACTCCACATCTGGCACCCAGCAGCCCAGACCTGGTACCCAGCACACCAAATCTGTCTCCGAACACCCCTCAACTGGCTCCCAACACCCCACATCTAGCACCCAGCAGCCCACATCTGGCACCCAACACCCCAGATGTGGCACCCAGCACCCCTCAGCTGGCACCCAGCACCCTACAATCAGCACCTGACACTCCACATCTGGCATCCAGCACCCAGATCTGGAACCCAGCACACCTCAACTGGCACCAAACACCCAGAACTTCAGATCTGGCACCCAAAACCTCACCCCCAGCACCCCACCTCTGGCACCCAACACCCAAAACCTCAGACCTGGCACCCAGAACCTCACCCCCCAGCACCCCATATCTGGCACCCAGCACCCAAAACCTCAGACCTGGCACCCAAAACCTCACCCCCAGCATCCCACCTCTGGCACCCAACACCCAAAACCTCCGATCTGGCACCCAAAACCTCTCACCGGGCACCATACATCTGGCACTCAGCACCTGAAACCTCACCCCCAGCACCCAAAACCAGAGACGTGGCACCCAAAACCTCACCCCAAGCACCCCATATCTGGCACCCAGCACCCGAAACCTCAGACCCGGCACCCATCCCCTCCCACCAGGCCCCCCACCTCCAACACCCCACGGCCACGGGGCCGCCCGCACCTCTTGTCGGAGGGATAGAGCTCGACGGTGAGCACGTCGAGGGGCGTTCCAGGAGGCGATGCTGACGCCGCCGAAGAGGCAGAGCAGGGCTATCATGGCCGACTCGCTGTTGCCGAAGGAGAGGAAGAAGCAGCTGACGCAGGACATGACGCTGGAGCCGGCTGCGGGGGGACATGGGGACACGTCAGGGCTGGGGGAGGGGACCAACGGTCGGGGGGGGGGGGAACTCAGGCAGGAGATCACGGCGTCACGGGAGGGTTTGGGTGGAAGGGCCCTTCCGAGCCCACCCAGCCATGGGCAACGGCCAACTTCTCATGGAATCACGAAGGCTGGAAGAGACCTCGGAGGTCACCAAGTCCAACCACGGAATCACGAAGGCTGGAAGAGACCTCGGAGGTCACCAAGTCCAACCACGGAATCACGAAGGTTGGAAGAGACCTCGGAGGTCACCAAGTCCAACCACGGAATCACGAAGATTGGAAGAGACCTCGGAGGTCACCAAGTCCAACCACGGACTCACGAAGGTTGGAAGAGACCTCGGAGGTCACCAAGTCCAACCACGGACTCACGAAGGTTGGAAGAGACCTCGGAGGTCACCAAGTCCAACCACAGACTCACGAAGGTTGGAAGAGACCTCGGAGGTCACCAAGTCCAACCACGGACTCACGAAGGTTGGAAGAGACCTCGGAGGTCACCAAGTCCAACCACGGACTCACGAAGGTTGGAAGAGACCTCGGAGGTCACCAAGTCCAACCACGGACTCACGAAGGTTGGAAGAGACCTCGGAGGTCACCAAGTCCAACCACGGAATCACAAAGGTTGGAAGAGACCTCGGAGGTCACCAAGTCCAACCACGGACCTCACGAAGGTTGGAAGAGACCTCGGAGGTCACCAAGTCCAACCACGGACTCACGAAGGTTGGAAGAGACCTCGGAGGTCACCAAGTCCAACCACGGACTCACGAAGGTTGGAAGAGACCTCGGAGGTCACCAAGTCCAACCACGGACTCACGAAGGTTGGAAGAGACCTCGGAGGTCACCAAGTCCAACCACGGACTCACGAAGGTTGGAAGAGACCTCGGAGGTCACCAAGTCCAACCACGGACTCACGAAGGTTGGAAGAGACCTCGGAGGTCACCAAGTCCAACCACGGACTCACGAAGGTTGGAAGAGACCTCGGAGGTCACCAAGTCCAACCACGGAATCACAAAGGTTGGAAGAGACCTTGGAGGTCACCAAGTCCAACTGTCAACCCAACATCCCCACGCCTGCTAAACCATGTCCCCAAGTGCCACGTCCACACGGTTTTGAACCCCTCCAGGGATGGGGACTCCACCACACCACCCTGGGCAGCCTGGGCCAACGCTTGACCACTCTCTCAGTGAAGATTTTATTTTTTCCCGATCTCCAACCTGAACCTCCCCTGAGACAACTTAAGGCCGTTGCCTCTCGTCTTGGTGCCCAGCGACAGGACAAGGGGCAATGGGCACAAACTGGAGCAGAGGAAGCTCCAGCTGAACCCGAGGAAGAACTTCTTCACTCTGAGGGTGACGGAGCCCTGGCCCAGGCTGCCCAGGGAGGCTGTGGAGTCTCCTTCTCTGGAGATATTCCAACACCCCTGGACGCGTGCTGTGCCCCCTGCTCTGGGTGACCCTGCTTGGGCAGGGGGTTGGGCTGGGGGACCCACAGAGGGCCCTGCCAACCCCCCCATGCTGGGATTCTGTGATTCTGTCCTGTCGCTGGTGACCGGGGAGCAGAGCCCAGCCCCCCCTCGCTCCCCCCTCCTGTCAGGGAGCTGCAGAGAGCGATGAGGTCCCCCCTCAGCCTCCTCTTCTCCAGGCTGAGCAGCCCCAGCTCCCTCAGCCGCTCCCCATGGGCCTTGATCTCCTCCAGCCCCTCCCCAGCCTGGCTGCCCCGCTCTGGCCACGCTCCAGCCCCTCCAGGTCCTTCTCGGAGTGAGGGGCCCGGAGCTGAGCGCAGCCCTCGAGGGGCGGCCTCGCCACGGTCCCTGCCCTGCTCCCGCTGCCCACCCCGTTGCTGATCCAAGCCCGGATGGTGCTGGCCGCCTTGGCCACCCGGGCACGCTGCTGGCTCCTGCTCAGCCCCGCCAGGTCCTGTTCCACGGGGCAGCTCTCCAGCCGCTCCTCCCCAAGCCTGGAGGGCTCTGTGGGGTTGGTGGGACCCATGGGCAGGATCTGGCCCGTGGCCCTATTGGACCTCAAGCCGTTGGCCTCGACCCATGGACCCAGCCCCCTCCGTGGAGGACAGGCTCGGGCTGCGCAGAGCCCCGTCCAGCTTGACCTCGAGCATCTCCAGGGATGGACCATCTCCCACCCCTCTGGGCACCCCCTGCCAGGGTCCCCCCACCCCCAGCGCGACCGGTTCCTCCCCCCGCGCCCACCCAGCATGCGAGGCGGCCGATCTTGTCCATGAGCAGGGCCGAGACGATGTTCCCGGGGAGCACGGCCAGGGTGCCCAGGAAGCTGACGAAGTAGACCATGTAGGCGTTGTTGTCGTCGCTGAAGTCCAGCTGGCAGCCCTCCTTGTTGTGCAGGAAGGTGCTGTTCACCACCCGGCCTGTCGATGAACTTGTACTCAAAGAGATCTGTCGGGAGGGAGACGGGGTTCGGTGGGGTCTCCCCCCATCCCCAACCCCACCCGGGACCACCCTGACCCCCCCCACCCTACCCGTGTTGTAGAAGACGGTGGAGATGAAGGTGCAGTTCTTGAAGAAGGTGTTGCTGGAGGTGATGTCCTCGAAGTAGCACTCCTCGAAGAGCGAGTCCTCGAACGTCACCGACTTCATCTTCAGGCCGATGAACCTGGTGGCAGCGGCGGGGGGAGAGCCCAGCTCAGCACCTCCACTGGTGCAACGAGCGGGCCCGGCCTCGGCCCCCCACGCACTTGTCGTTGAAGTACTCCCCGCCCTGGTGGATCTGGTTCTCCAGGGTGAAGTTGAAGGTGAAGTGCCGGACCTTCTCGCGGGTGAAGAGCTTGGTGCGCGAGGCGTACTCGATGTTCTGCAGGTGCTTGATCATGTCCGGGAACCAGACCGTCAGCCCGTAGTAGCTGCGGGGAGAGGGGGCTGGGCGCGGGCACCGCCACACCAGTCCC
Organism: Opisthocomus hoazin; assembly: GCF_030867145.1. Lineage (NCBI taxonomy): Eukaryota > Metazoa > Chordata > Aves > Opisthocomiformes > Opisthocomidae > Opisthocomus > Opisthocomus hoazin. The sequence goes on from NC_134443.1 coordinate 2,406,914, forward strand.
ATCCCAGTGCTGCCAGTCCCGGCCCCAGTCCGAGCCCAGTGCTGCCAGTCCCATCCCCAGTCCTGTCCCAGTGCTGCCAGTCCCATCCCCAGTCCTGTCCCAGTGCTGCCAGTCCCGTCTCCAGTCTCGTCCCAGTGCTGCCAGTCCCATCCCCGTGCTGTCCATCCCATCCCCAGTCCCGTCCCAGTGCTGCCAGTCCCATCCCCAGTCTCGTCCCAGTGCTGCCAGTCCCATCCCAGTGCTGTCCATCCCATCCCCAGTCCCGGCCCAGTGCTGCCAGTCCCGTCCCAGTGCTGCCAGTCCCGGCCCCAGTCCCAGCCCAGTGCTGCCAGTCCCATCCCCAGTCCTGTCCCAGTGCTGTCCATCCCATCCCCAGTCCCGTCCCAGTGCTGCCAGTCCCATCCCCAGTCTCGTCCCAGTGCTGCCAGTCCCATCCCAGTGCTGTCCATCCCATCCCCAGTCCCAGCCCAGTGCTGCCCCAGTCCCATCCCCAGTCCCGTCCCAGTGCTGTCCATCCCATCCCCAGTCCCGTCCCAGTGCTGCCAGTCCCATCCCCAGTCTCGTCCCAGTGCTGCCAGTCCCATCCCAGTGCTGTCCATCCCATCCCCAGTCCCGGCCCAGTGCTGCCAGTCCCGGCCCCAGTCCCATCCCAGTGCTGCCAGTCCCATCCCCAGTCCTGTCCCAGTGCTGCCAGTCCCATCCCCAGTCCTGTCCCAGTGCTGTCCATCCCATCCCCAGTATCGTCCCAGTGCTGCCAGTCCCATCCCAGTGCTGTCCCAGTGCTGCCAGTCCCGTCCCAGTGCTGTCCATCCCATCCCCAGTCCTGTCCCAGTGCTGCCAGTCCCGTCCCAGTGCTGTCCATCCCATCCCCAGTCCCATCCCAGTGCTGTCCATCCCATCCCAATGCTGCCCATCTTGTCCCAGTGCTGCCCATCCCGTCCCAGTTCCATCCCAGCGCTGCCAGTCCCATCCCAGTGCTGCCCATCCCATCCCAGTCCCATCCCAGTGCTGTCCATCCCATCCCAGTTTCATCCCAGTGCTGCCTGTCCCATCCTGGTTCTGTCCCAGGGCTGCCCATCCCATCCCAGTCCCATGCCAGTGCTGTCCATCCCATCCCAGTTTCATCCCAGTGCTGCCTGTCCCATCCTGGTTCTGTCCCAGGGCTGCCCATCCCATCCCAGTCCCATTCCAGTGCCGCCCATCCTGTCCCAGTCCCATCCCAGTGCCACCCATCCCGTCCCAGTCCCGTCCCAGTGCTGCCCACCCCGTCCCAGTCCTATCCCAGTGCCACCCATCCCGTCCCAGCACTGCCAGGCTCCGGCCGTGCTGCAGGGTGACAGCACCCCTGGGTGCCCCCCGGCCCCACCTGAAGGACATGGTGAACCACACGGCCATCATCATCAGTGTCACCCGCCGGTACTCGGGCGCGAAGCACTGCTGGAAATTGCTCCAAACCTGCGGGGGGGAGGCCAGAGGTGACGCGGGGACACAGGGGGGTTCGGGGACACCGGGGGGGGGTGCGGGGCCACCCGGGGTGGTGGGACCCCGCCTCACCTGCTGCGAGAGGTTGAGGAACCGCACGAGCCAGCGCCGGTACCACGTCCCGGTGTCCGACTGGATCTCGATGAGCTCGTCCTCCCGCTTGATGGTCTTGATGTGAGTGACCTGAGGGGTCCGGGGGGGTCACAGTCTGGGGACACTCGGGACCACCAGCCTCGGCCGAGGCTCCCAGGTGAGACCCGTCCCCACCTCGTGCCTCAGTTTCCCCACTTGTTACAGCTGGGCTGACCCCTCCTGGGGGTGCTTTTCCTGGGGGTGGGAATTTGCAGCCCCCCCGCCCCTCCAGGACCCCACCCCCATGCTGCTGGGTGCCCCGGGGTGGGGGGGGTCCTTACCGAGAAGACCCTCTCAGGGTGGCCCTTGGCCCTCATGTTGGTGTCGTGGACCTGCTTCAGCACCATCCAGGCCTCGTCGTGCTTCCCGTTCTGCAAGGCAGCGCCAGGCTCACCCCAGGGCCAAGCCCACCCCCGTCCCACCACCCACCCGGGGTCCCTGGCAGGGACCCCCATCTCTGCCACCAGCTCAGGGTCCTTGCCTGGGTCCCACCACTCATCAGGGGGGGGTCCCTGTGTCGGTTCCCCCATCTCTATCACCCACTCGGGGTCCCTGACGGGGTCCCCCCACCTCTACCACCTGCTCAGGGTCCTTGCCTGGGTCCCACCACCCACTGGGGGGTCCCTGCATCGGTTCCCCCATCTCCATCACCCACCCGGGGTCCCCTGCCTGGGTCCCCCCATCTCTGCCACCCACTCAGGGTCCCTCCTTGGGTCCCACCACTCACTCAGGGTCCCTGCACCGGTTCCTCCATCTCCATCACCCACCCGGGGTCCCCTGCCTGGGTCTCCCCATCTCTGCCACCCACTCAGTGTCCCTGCTTGGGTCCCACCACCCACTCAGGGTCCCTGCATCGGTTCCCCCATCTCCATCACCCACCCGGGGTCCCCTGCCTGGGTCCCCCCATCTCTGCCACCCACTCAGGGTCCCTCCTTGGGTCCCACCACTCACTCAGGGTCCCTGCACCGGTTCCTCCATCTCCATCACCCACCCGGGGTCCCCTGCCTGGGTCTCCCCATCTCTGCCACCCACTCAGTGTCCCTGCTTGGGTCCCACCACCCACTCAGGGTCCCTGCATCGGTTCCCCCATCTCCATCACCCACCCGGGGTCCTCTGCCTGGGTACCCCCATGCCTGCCACCCGCTCAGTGTCCCTGCTTGGGTCCCACCACCCACTCAGGGTCCCTGCACCGGTTCCCCCATCTCCATCACCCACCCGGGGTCCTCTGCCTGGGTACCCCCATGCCTGCCACCCACTCAGTGTCCCTGCTTGGGTCCCACCACCCACTCAGGGTCCCTGCCCACCACCCCACCACCCACTCCAGGTCCCTGCTTGCACCCCCAACCCCCGCACCCCCCCAGTAGGGTCCGGCCCCACGCCCCCCCCCTCCCCCGGCCCCGCTCACCTCCAGGAAGAAGCGGGGGCTCTCGGGCATGGTGGTGAGCGCCCCGATGGCGAAGACCGAGGGGAAGGCGCAGACCAGGACGAAGACCCTCCAGCTGTGGAACTGGTACGCCGAGCCCATCTGGAAGCTCCAGCCTACGGGGACGGGCCAGGGCATGGTGGTGCTGCTGAGACCCACCAAGCTCGCCGCGCGCTCCGGCCCCGGGGGTCTCTTACCGTAGTGGGGGATGATGGCCCAAGCCATGGCGGAGGCGTAGATGCCCCCGATCATCCAGAACATGCAGAGCCAGCTCAGGTGCTCCCCGCGCTTCTCCTGCGCCAGGAACTCCGAGAAGTAGGAGAAGACGATGGGGATGGAGCCGCCGATGCTGGGGGGGGGGTGGAGGGCAGAACGGTGTCACCGCTCGCCCCGCTGTCCCCACCGCCACGGAAAACGGGGGGCTCTCGGCACGGCGAGGGAGCGGGAGGGAGCTGAGCCCCCCCCACCCGCCTGGGACCCCCCGCTGGGTGCCGTGCCCCCTTACCCCACGCCCGAGAGCAGGCGGCAGAAGAGGAAGGTGCCGTAGCCTTGGACGAAGGAGGAGAAGAAGGCGAAGACGCTGTTGACGGAGAGGGAGATGAGGAGGCACTGCCTTCGGCCCAGGCGGTCGGCCAGCCCGCCCCACAGGAAGGCGCCCACCATCATGCCCAGGTACACGATGAGCCCTGGGGGGGGGACACGGAGCTGTCAGTCCGGGGGACGCGGGGACCCGCACCCCGAGGCGCCCGGTGCAGGGCGACGGCGGTTGGGGCAGGGGCTGGCTGCTGGGGGGACATGAGGGTGGCGGTGACCCCCCCCCCCAGCAGCCAGGACCCCTCACAGGGAGGGGGGACCGACCTCCAGGTACAGATCAGGGGGTGCAGGGCAGATGCTGGGGTTTCCCCCCCTGCTCTGCTTGGGGACCCCACCAGCTCCCCAGGAACCCCCACACCCTCCGCATCCAGCCCCCCCACTCCTGCCCCGAGTTTGCCAGGTCTCAGGGAGAGGGGGGGAACCTGGATGTGGGGCGCTTGGGCTGCAATGGGCACCATGGAGAAGGGGGGGAACACCCCCAGCCCCCCTCTCCCCATTGCTCAGGCAGGGACCGGTGTGGGACTGGGAGGAGGAGGATGGTGGGAGCCCTGCGCACGTGGGGGGTCCCATCACCACCCCCCTGTCCCTCCTTGTCCCCACATCTCCCAGACCCCCACATCTCACTCTGCATCTCCATGCCCCCCCATGTCCTCATGGCCCCCCCATATCTTCTTGTGGTGTCCCACCCTACCCTGTGTCCCTCCGTTCCCCCCAGATCGTGCCCCACGTGTCCTCCCACATCCCCATGAACCCCTGCACCCCCATATCTCCTCGTGTCCCTCCACAGCTGTGCCCCCTCTTATCCCCTATGTCCTCTTCCACGTCCCCATCTGCTCGTCCCCCCATATCCCTGATGTCCTTGCATGTCCCCAGCCACTTGTGTCCCCCCCCAAGTCCCCATGTCCCACCATAGCCTCTCCACATCCCCCCACCTGCCCATGTCCCCCCCAGGGATGTCCCCGTATCTCTCCATATCCCCCATCTCCCAGTGCCCCTCCATGTCCCCCAGTGTCCCCCTGTCCCTCACGTCCCCTCGTCTCCCACGAGTCCCTCCATACCCCTCGATCTCCTCCTGTCCCCCCCACTCCCCCCATCCCCTCCTCACCCAGCATGCCCTTGTTGGAGTCAGAGAGGCACATGTCCTTCTCGGCGCTGGGCAGGACGAAGCCCACCACGAAGACCTCGACGCCGTCGGCCATGAGGGCCAGTCCCAGGACGAAGTAGAGGGTCCACTGGAAGCGGCCGTGGCCGCACTCCTGCAGGATGAGCTCGTACTGCTGCGCCAGCTCCTCCTTGTCCTTCCGCCGCTGCCCCTCGCTGTCGTCGAAGGCGCCGACGGCCGCCTCGGCCCCCAGCCGCTCCCCGCTTTTCAGCGACTCGTGCCGGGGGATGCCCTGGTACTCGCCCTCGTAGATCTCGTCCTCCTCGTCGTGACCCTCGGTGGCATCGCTGGAAGCCCCTTCCTCTTCGTTGGCCCCCTCGCCCCCCCGGTAGTAGCCGTCCTGGGGCGCGTAATCTTCATCATCCTCCTCTTCCTCGAAGCGGGAGTAGGAGCGCTTGGTGTACTCGTCCTGCATGCGGTCCATGCCCTTGCTCACCTTCTTGGCCGCGTGTTTCTTCACCTCCTTGGCGATGTCCTTGGCGCCCCGGATGAACGCCGTCCGGTCTCGGAAGCTCTCATCCATGGTGCCGGTGGGATCGACCGGGACACCGGGACCGGGGGGGGGTCTCTGTGTCAGGGGCTGCGCCCTCACGCCCGGGGGCTGCGGTGGGATGCGGGGAGACGGGCAACGGCACTACCCATCCGCCTGGCACCAGCTGGGAGGGGACACGGGTGGACCCCGGCCCGGACCTGAGGAGCCCAGACACAAGCAGGGGCCGTTTTAGAGTGGGAACGGCCCCGTGCCCCACCTCACCCCGGGGCTGGATCCGCTCCGAGCTCCCCCCACCAGCACCCAGGGCACTTTTCTCCCATCTCAGATGGAAACAGGAGGATCTGGGGCTCCCTCGCCCCACGGCGAGAGGCAGGGGGGTCACCCCAGGGCAGGCACCCAGGCGCAGCGAGCCCAGCTCGGGGCCAGGCACCCAGGGGACGGGTTGGGGACAGCTCTGGGGGACACTGGGTCCGCGCCAGCCTCTCTGTGCCCAGGTGCCCTCTCCCCTCGCTGGGAGGATCAAAGCTTTCATGGGTGCCCACAGTTCCGCAGGATTTAGCCACCCGTTGAGCTGAGGGTGGGAGCCAAGGTGGATTCTCCAATGTCTAATAACACGGCTGAGCCCAGGCTACAGGGCTTGTTTGCCTTGCTCTGTCTCTTTTCCGCAGCTCCCCACCGGCATCTCCGAAGTAAATAAACCCGGGGGAGCAGGGAGCGCGGCACCCATGGGTTCGACGCGGTGCGAGGGAGGACGGATCCGCATGGACCAACAAGACGAGCTGAAAGACGACGGGGTCGCCCCCATCTCCCCCGCCATTGCAAGGCCACCCGCTCCATCCGCCCACCCAGGGATCCCGGTGCCCCTCGGGGACAGGGGTCTGAGCCCAGAGCTCTGCAGGGCCCTCAGCATGGACCCCAGCAGTGATGGATCCCAGCAGGGAGCAGGAGGGTCCCACAGCCCCTCCGTCCCGCCCCGGGCAGGCCAGGGCCCCCCAGGCCATGGGGACCCCCCTGTCCCTACTGATGCCCCCCACCAGCCCACCCAACCCATTGAGGGAAATGTCCCCACCATCCTCTCAATGAGGCTGGGAAGGTGTGGCCGGGCCAAGGACCAATGAGCTCCAGGGGGTGTGGCCACCCCACCGGCATCAATGGGGCCACAGAGGCACAGCCCAGCCGCTCAGCCAATGAGCTTCAGGGGGTGTGGCCACGCAGCTGCATCCCCCAGCTCAGGGCACCCTTGGGTGGGGGGGATCACGGTGCTGGGGTAGGACCCTGGGGATGGGGACCCCGGGGACCCTGCTGGGGTGGCTCAGCTGACCCCAGCGGGGCACAGGGTGACCCCAAGGGTGGGGGGTTCCCAGTGACAGCATGGGCCGGGGGACACCCCTGCCCTTCTCCAGCGGGAGGGGAACCCAGCACAGCCCCCCCGGGCTGGGCTGCATCCGGATCCGGCTCTTCCGTGCCCGTCCCTGCAAGGGACAGAGGACGAGGGAGCTGGGGGGACATCAGGGACCGCGCTGCTCCCCGAGCCACCCACTCAGGACTGCAAGTCACCACCAAAAACTGGGCCAGCAGCAGGCCTGGACCGAACCCCCCCCATTTTCAGAGGAATTCTGGGACGAAGAGGCACCAGTGGGACAGGGAGGGGACCAACCTCCCCCGGGCCCACAGCCCTCAAGGCCTTCCAGGGCAGCCCCGGCGCCCGTGTCAGGGGGCTCAGGGGGGGAGGTTTGGGACGGGGGTCCCTCGGAGGGGTCTCGGCCACGTCCCCGGCGCCGACCCAGCTCCCAAGCCTGGCTGCAGCGGCAGAGCGGGCTCCAGGGACCACGTGTGCCGGGCCACGCTCCCCAGGGAGGCTTCCAGAAGGGATCTGGCTACGGGTGAGAGACGCTGGCGTCGGCAGAAGCTGAACCGGCCACCGGGAGAGCCTGGGGCAGAGCTGGTGGGTGCTGGGTGCACCCTGAGCACCCCTGGGGTCTGGCTTTCATCTCCCGGGTGGCATCGCCCTGTCCCCACGCATCCCGAGCACCCTGCAGCCCCTTCCCCAGCCCCGCGTCCCCCCCACTCCCACAGGCTGCGAAGGCCAAGGGCAAGGCAGAGCCCAAAGCAGCTCGTGACAGGGATGCACCCGCAGACCCCCCCAGCCCAGGCAGCGGGCACAGGCGCTGCTGACCCAGCCGTGGGGGCCGCTGTGACCCCCCCCAAAAAGGCTATTTTTAACCCCGGCAGCAGCCAGGCGTGGACAGCGAGGCAGGAGCCGAGCCGCAGGGCGGGGGACGCAGCCGGCACCGCGTCCCCCCTCCCCGAGCGAGGGGACAGGGCGCGGCGGGGAAGCTAAAATTCGCCCTGCTGAAATGGCTGGGGCTGGGGGCAGCCCCCCAGGGTGGGAGCCCACACCGGTGCTGCGCAGCCGGCAGTGACCCGGGGACGGTGCTGCGGCGCGGTGTGGCCCCCCAGTTCCTGAATGAAGCCGGGCAGGTGCTGCTAAGCAGAGTAAAATGGCCAATGCCCCCACTGCCCTCGCCCTCCAGCCGACTCGGAGCAACCCCGGCCCCCTGCCCGGCCCGGGGAGCCCCCGCTCCCCTCCTCGGCTTAACCCCGCTGGCACCCGAGGGCCCTGGAAGGAGCCGACTCACGGCCAAGGTCATTCTGCTCCGGCCAGGCTGGCGGCTCCCCGTGGTGCCTCCCAATGCGGCCGTGCCACCGGACGCCGTGACAGGGACCGTGACGTACGGTGAACGGGCGAAAGGACGAGGGGAGTGGGGAGAGGCCGAATAGCTGCCGGGGCAGAGGATGGGCCGGGGAGCAAGGTCACAGCTCGGCTCCGTGACGGAGGGGCTGCTCTGCGCGAGCCGGGGGGCCGGGAGCGGCCGAGCCAACGCTGCGTGTCGGCGACGGACGCTTTGGAGACCAAGGGTTGGATTCCACAAGGAAGCCAGAAATCGCACAGACCGCAGGCACCCCACGCATGAGCTGGGGTGGGGGGGGTGGGGGGTGTCCCCGAAATGCTCTGCTGCTCACGGAAACGTGCCGCTGGCCCCGCCAGCCCCGTCCTGGCGTTGGCCGGAGCAGCCGCCAGCCCTGGACAAGGTTATCGGGCTCTGGATCCGCTTCCTGCTGCCACGCGTCCGACCGGAGCCGGCGATCGACACAGCCCGGCCTCACCACGCGCCCCGAAACCCCCCGGGAGGTCCCACGCTGGGGCTCCTCTGGGTCCATCCCCTGCCCCGCAGCCCCCAGCCTTTTTCACGTTATGACAAGAACATGGCGACAAGGGAGAAGAGTTTGAAATCGCCCGTGCCCAAGGTCATCTCCCAACACCCCCCCCTTGCCACCCCCCGAGAGCTGCGGCGCTCCCCCTCCCCGAAACCCGCCGGTAGCACCGCGACAAACCCCCATCCCCGCGCCGAAACCCCCGTCGCCATCGGCAGGGACTCCCCGGCCCCACGGCAGCGCGGCTGGGATGGCGAGCGGCTGCGAACACGCACGTCAAAAACCCGAGCCAGGCTCGAGGCAAGGTTTTCCAGGACAAAATGGCCACACCAAGTGGCAAGGAGAAGCCGAACCCCTAATCCGTCAGCCGGCGGCTCCGAGGATGCTAATTAAAAGGAGAGGAGGGGGGGATCTGCTTTAGAAAAGGCATTTCTTTCTCTCCTTACCTGTCTCAGCCCTCGCTCCGCTCCAGCCCTCGCCTCGGCGTCTGCCTCCTGCGCGGCGAGGAAGGATGCTCCGGCAGGGATACGGCGAGCGAACGGCGCCCGGGTACCGGAGCCAGCGCTAACGCCGCAGCCTCCGACACAGAGACTGAGCATTGGGAGAGTCCATTGCAACAGCCCGGGGAAGGGAGGGAGGCGGCGGGGGGGGCTGTGCGACAGCCAGCGAGGAGCTGGGGGCGGGGGGGGACACCGGCAGCAGGGTGGGGGGCTCGCCCCTCGCCTCGTTAGCGAAGGCGAAGGGAAGGCGATGGCTCCCCAGGGCTCCCCGGGAGCTCCCTCGGGAGCGGGGTTCCCACGTCGGAGCTGCTCCGGTGAGTGCGGGGGTGACGGTGGCTAATGGGGGTGTGTGTGGGGGGGGGGACACGAGCTGCCGGCCCCCCGTCCCCCTCCCCGGGGTTCTGCGGCGACGTCAAGGCGAAGCGGCGAGGATCTGGCGTCGCTCAGACCCTCTCTGGCAGCCTCCCCTCCCGCCGCCCACCGCAGCCGCAGGCAGCAGCGCGGCGGAGGGGAACGCAGCCCGGCAAATCTGAGTCACGGCCTCCCCGGGGCCAAATTCTGATTCCTTTGGATCAAATCATCTCCGCCTGGGCTGCCCAGAGCCGGGCCCTCCGCTGCGAAGGGGCACAGACGCCTCCGACATCTTATTTTTTGGGGGGGGGGGGGGGGGGGGGGGGGGGGGAGGCGTGAGGAAGAACGCGGCTGGGCAGGGAGGCAAACCGTGGTGGGGGGTACCCGAACCGACCCCGCGTCGCCCCGGTCGCTCGCCAACGGCGGGGAATCGGGACCTCGGGTGCTCCGGGCCGGGGGGTCCCCACGCTGAGCAGGGCTGGGGGCACTCGCACAAAGCAGGACCCTTGCCGAGCCCCCCCTCCTCCTGCATCCCCCGTGCAATGAGTTGAGGCGGGCTCAGCCCCAGCACCACACGGCCCATCGCAGAGCCGGGTACGGGGCCAGGCTTCCCCCCCGAGTGGGAGCTCGGGCACGACGCAGACCCCAGCGGGAGCCCGTCCTTAACGAGAGGAGGAGGAGGAAAGCGTGCTCGAGGCCGAACTGAGCGCGGCGAGGGCAGGAACCGGCGCCCGGACTGGCGCGTTAGCAGCCACGCAGCGCGAGTCCAGCTCGCAGAGCTGGCAAACAGGGTCGGGGACCAGTCCACACCAGTGGTACCAGCACATGGCAGGAGTTAGGAAACTGGAAATGGAGAAATAACTGAGATCCTGTCGGAAATAACCCCAAAGGGGGAACGCAGCTGGGCTGCCGGGGTCTCTAACCCAACCTAGGAGGTGAAGTCAACCCCATCTCCCCTCCACGTGGGCAGCTGCGCCCAGGTCCAGGTGCCCACCCCAACAGCGTCGCAGCGGGCTGCAGGGCTCATCCCGCACCCCACGAGCCCAGTGCCGAGCCTCACTGGCAAGCACCACTCCCCCAGGGCTACCGAGCCCCGTCGAGCTATGACTCACGTGCCGCGTTGTCACCAGCAAAGCTCCGCGTCCCCCTCCTCTTCTGCCTCCGGCTCCGAGCATCCGCGAGCGAACTCAGCCCTAAGGCTTCAGTGCCCATCACCGGCAGCCAGCGCATCGTGGGCAGGGACAGGGCAACGGCGTTTCCTGTCCCGACGGCCTCGGATCACGTCGCGTTTGCCAGGGCCCAAAAACCAGGGGCGACGGGGACCAAACCAGGGGCGACTGGGACCAAACCAGGGGCGACTGGGACCAAACCAGGGGCGACTGGGACCAAACCAGGGGGGTTCCGCCGGCGGCAGGGAGGTCGTCTGCCCTGGGAGGGTCCCGGTGGCTCCCTCGAGCGCCGGGCACAGAAATGCCACCCCCGGGGCTCACCGGCCACGTGTGGGAGGCACCGGTTTCCTCGGGCGCTCGCGATCCCGGAGCGTCTCGGATCTCGGTGTCACGAGCTGCGGATAAACTCCGTTCCCAGCAGCACACGGTCGGCCCCTCCTGCACCTGCACCCCCCCACTCCGAGCTGGACTCTCCCCTGATTTCTGACTGCAGACGATGGGGAGGGGGCTACAGATCTTGTCACCCCCTCCCCAGCCAGTCCGGCCCACGGCTACTCCCCACTCTGACAGCCCACCGGAGGGAGAATCACAGAATCCCAGCATGGTGGGGGCTGGCAGGGCCCTCTGTGGGTCACCCAGCCCAACCCCCTGCCGCAGCAGGGTCACCCAGAGCACGCTGCAGAAGACCTTGTCCAGGGGGGTCTTGAATAATGTCCGTCCGAGGAGCAGCACGAGACCCCACAGCAGCTGCGGACAGCCCGGCCGTCCCTTCCGCTCCAGCCCCTGGCAGAGCACAGCCACAGCGCAGCCGAAGCGAGCGCAGAGCTCTTCCAGCTCGTCTCGCAGATCCTTCCACCGCCGCTCACGCGCCACAGGCAACCAGAGCAGAGGAGAAACAACGCTCCTAGGTCAGCCCTGCCGCTTCCCCAGCCTCCCACAAGCACGCTCCACGCTTCTCCGGACATCACGGGCGCGTACAAACCCCCCCGCGACGGCAGGAGGGAGACCACGGCACCGTCCCTTCTCTCTGGCCCGCAAGGGTGAGCGGAGATTGGAGCTAAAGGTCAGTTTTAGCCCTAGGATGTTAAAATAAAGCAGAAATAAACCAGCGAAGAGTAAGATGGAGGCCGAAGGCAAGGCGGCTTCTCCTCCGCCGAGCGCTGCAGAGCCGCAGCAGCCTGCCGAGAGGAGCCGCAGCACCGCGGTCCCCGACAGAGCCACGAAACAACTCCAGGTCGCCAAGCACCTGGAAGCACTGGGATTTTTCGCCTTCAGATCACCTGGATGTAAAGCCTCACACGCAGCAAGCCGCCCCCTCCCTCGCCATCCCCGCCGCAGGCTCTGCGGCCGTCCCGTCCGGAGCCCCCCGCTCCTCCCCAGCTGCCGGGGAAGGTGTGACCCCCCCCGCCCCCAGACCCCGCGCTCACACCTCCCCAGTTATCGCTCTCACCGGCGTGGAGACGCTGAATTCGTTAGGAGAGGCAGGACTGTTTGGGCGACTCGGCCCCAGGCAGCGTGGAGACAGCACGTGGACCGCTCCCCCTCCTCTCCTCAACACACCGCTTCACCCAAATTCGACTGCCCCCCCCCCAGTTAACAACACCCCCAGAACCACAGCTACAACGGCTCCCTGCGGCCGTGGGCAACGTCAGCGTGAGACCCCATCTGTACAGAAGACCCTTCCCTGCGAGGAGAGGGACGAGGCAGCGACTTGGGAGAGCGGGTTTCATCGCCAAAACACCCCTCCAAACGTCCTTGCGCTCTCTGGGACAGCGGTGTCCATGGATGTGGTGGATTTTCAGGCCCCATCGTCCATTTTTCAGGCCCCATCGTCCATTTTCCAGGCCCCATCGTCCATTTTCCAGGCCCCATCGTCCATTTTCTTCACCGCAGGTGCACCAGATGACCCAGAGCCTGCCAGCCACCAAGGAACAGCCTGGATAAAGCAAGAGATCGAGGGCACCAACCCTAACTCCGCACCTCACCGAGACGGATACGCGGCGCCGGCATCAGCAGACTCAGAGCTTTCCCGTGCCGGTGACCTCCATGGCAGGCGTCCTCGCAGCGGCGCGCAAGGCGAGAGCAGTCGGCAGCTGGTCAGCAGCTGGGTGACAAACAGGCAGAGCCTTGTCCCTGAGGGACGACCCCCGGTTCTTAAAATGCTTTATTTGTAAACGGGCGATCGCTGCTTTACATAGAAAAAAAAAAAATCCTGTTAAAAGTACCTTGAAATATCTTCAGGGCTGAGATAAACGGAAGGAGGAGGGGAAAAGCAACCAAAACAAACACTATAAAAAGAAATGGGGAAAAAGATGGGGAGAGGGCAAGATAGAGGGGGGAGCTGCGACAGGGGTGCACCCAGCAGCCCCTCCTGGGCGCGGGTCTGTTAGTCCAAGGGGAGACGGAAGGCTGAGGACAGAGAGGGAGGGATCCCCAGCGGGGAGGGGGGTTTGCCACGACCGCATTTAGGGCAGGGGACCCCTCAGGGGGCCACGCGGTGGCACCCCGGGGGGCCTCTGCGCAGGCCGGGGGGGCAGGGGGACTCTCTGGTAGCCGTAGGGCGGGGGGCGAGGGGGACCGTTGTACCCGTGAGGAGGCATCAGCGGAGGAGGGCCGCGCATCCCGTGGTGCGGCATGGGGCCTGGGTGACCTGCGGGGACAGAGCACAGACGTCAACAACCGCCGCGGGGAGAAGCGGAGACAGACAATGCCCCCCGCCCAAAGCCCACCCGTGGGGGCCCACGGCTTGGGCCTGGAGAAGGAGCCGCTCCCAGGACCCCACCGTGCCGGTGGGCAGGAACCCTCCCCTCCTGGCACAGCCCAGTCGCTATCCCGCCGTGAGAGAGGGGGGACGTCACCAGAGAGCGCAGAGCCCGTTGTGCCAGACACGAGGAAAGCCCTGGGAGACCCCGGCTTCGCAGCTGGTGGCTGCGGGGTCCTGCCGCAGAGCCCTCCGCGGGGAGGCTGCGATGCCACCGCTGTCCCGTCCCCGCTGAGCTGGGCACGAGGCCGAAGCGAGCCCTGAACTCGACCAAGCGCGTACGATCGATAGAAAAGAGCACATACCGCCACTTGCAGGCACCCACTTACCCATGGGCGACCCGAAATGAGGTCCTCGGGGCGGCATACCCATGGGTGGGGGTCCAGGGTGTGGCATGCCAGGCGGGGGCCGCGGGGGAGGCTGGCCTCCGGAGCCCGGGGGTCCTGGGTGATGCTGGCCCATCCCGGGTGGCCCGTGGTGCACTTGCATGGGAGGCATTCCTGGGGGGAACAACGGATTGAGGGACGTTCGCAACGAGGGCAGCCCCTCGGCGCGGCAGCTCCGGGCCCCCGCAGCCAGAGGGGCCCTAAACCCAGCCGGATGGTGACAACGCCGGGTCTGCCAAGGGGGGGCTGCTACCAAAAGGGAGCGTCAAGAGGAGAAAGGGCAAAGCTCTCCGACAAGAGGCCACGGGAACAGGCTGCGGCATCGGAAAAGCTGCTTGGATGTAAGCGAGGGGGGCAGAAAGATGCGACAGGAAGAGCCCTGGGACAGGAACCTGGGGAGAAATCATCACCCTTGGAGATTCTGGACCAGCTCCTGAGCAAGCTGACTTTGAAGCTTGCCCTGCTCTGAGCAGGAGTGGCCCTGGTCCCTCCAAACCTGCTTTTTCCTACTATTCTCTTATTTTATCCCTTTAAAAAAACCAAACACACAGAGATTCTTTTCTCCTGATCAGAAACTCAGAGCTCGGCGCAGCTCCACGGGGCACGGGGTGCGGAAGCGCTCGGTCAGGCTTTCCTCTGCCGGGCGTAATTGGCTGCTTTAAAGCCTGAAACGCCAGCTTGTGATCGGGGCCGAGCAGCAGCCATCTGGTCACCCACACGGCCAGCGCCAGCGATCACACAAGGCACCCTAATCAGCCAGCGCGGCAGAGCGTCGCAGCGCAGGGGTCGGTTTAGAGCAGGCAGGATTAAAGAAAACAAAGAAAAAAAAAAAATTAAATTGCAAATTTCACTTAATTTTTGCATTTGAAACCAGAGTCTAGACGCATACGCTGCTCACTCCCCAGTACTACAGGGCTAAAAATGGAAGGAAATCAAAGAAACATTTTGTTCTCGTGTCTTGAATTAGCTCCTGCCTGGCAGAGCCGCAGACTGTGCGAGGACGGTTCACACTTCGCGTATTAATTCACAGGAGAGAGAAACGATGACGACGGGGAGCCTGGCTGACACCCTCCCGGCCAGACCAGCACCCGAGGCCGCAGGAGCCCGCAGCCTGCCCCTGCCCCACACCCTCACACCTCGAGGAAACCCGCGCCTCGGCCCGACCGCACGCCTCGCAGATGGGCACCGCTTCCTAAATTACCGAAGCGCTTCCTAAGCCCCGCTGGGCCCCGCTCCAGGCTGGGTTGTTTTTTGTTTTTTTTTTAACACATTTTAGAACACCCAGGAGAGAAACCCAGCGAGCGGGCGCAGTGCCGCCGCCGTGCCGCACTCGCTCCTACGCAGACCCTCCCCGGGCTGCCCCGTGCTCGCGGAAGCCCTCGGAGCGCGGCAACAGCTTCCTCCCCGTTTTACAGCAGGGGAACCTCAGGGGAGGAGGAGGAAGGGGGGGTGATTTCCCCAAGCCCACCCGCCAGAAGCAGAAGACCAGCGGCGTCTCCCGAGCCTGACCCCCGTCCAGCGTTTACCTGGGTGGTGCATCCCGCCCGGGGGGAAGGGGTGCGGGTGAGGAGGGTGTCCCCCGCCGGGCGCAGCCCCCGAGGGGGGTCCGGGGGCACCGGCGCCGGGTGGCATGGGTGGGGGTGGCATGGCGGGGGGCATGCCGGGAGGCATCGCGCCGGGGGGTGGCACCGGTGGGGGAAACGATCCTGGGGGCGGGAGGCCTGGGAAGAGAGACAGCAAGAATTTGGTTAAATATTGAAAAACCAAACAAAGCAAAAGCAAAAACCCTCCCGGGCAGCCATGAAAATACAAACAGCCCCAACAGCCATGAAAAACGGGCAGGCAGCAGCAGGATCACAGAATCACAGAACGGCAGGAGCTGGCAGGGCCCTCTGTGGGTCCCCCAGCCCAACCCCCTGCCCAAGCAGGGTCACCCAGAGCAGGGGGCACAGCACCGCGGCCAGGGGGGCTGGAATATCTCCAGAGAAGGAGACTCCACAGCCTCCCTGGGCAGCCTGGGCCAGGGCTCCATCACCCTCAGAGGGAAGAAGTTCTTCCTGGGGTTCAGCTGGAGCTTCCTCTGCTCCAGTTTGTGCCTGTTGCCCCTTGTCCTGTCGCTGGGCACCACTGGAAAGAGCCTGGCCCCGTCCTCCTGACCCCCACCCTGCAGATATTGATCGGCATTTCTAAGGTCCCCTCACAGCCTTCTCTTCTTCAGGCTGAACAAGCCCAGCTCCCTCAGCCTCTCCTCACAGGAGAGATGCTCCAGTCCCCTCCTCATCCTCGTAGCCCTTCCCTCGGCCCAGGAGAGCGCAGGTCGAGCTGCCAGGGGGAGGAAGGATGGCTTCCTATGCTCCCACCGGCTCGCAACCCCCCGCCCCGCTGCAGGCTCTGCACCGAGTGCCACCAAAAAGCAGCCCTGCGGCCACCAAAAAGCTCGGCGCCGTCGCCCCGAGCCTCCCCGCGCGAGAAGGGGCAGCTCCGCGGCATGGGGACAGGTGCTGCCACCATTCACCCACCCGGAGGGGTGACGCCGGGTCCCAGGGAGGTGACAACAGGAGTCGGGACGGACGGAGGAGGAGGAGCGTCGGCGAACAGCTGGTGGGGCCGATCCGCCTGCGAGAGCGGGTTCTGGGCTGCCAGGAGCCGCTCGGCAGCCGAGCCGTGCCGCTCGCCTTTGGAATCTTTTTTGAAGGCGTAGGAGACGGTGATGGGCCTGTTGCAGAGGTACTGTCCGTTCATGGCCTCGATGGCGGCGTCCGAGGCGTCGAAGCTGGCGAAGTTGATGAAGGCGTAGCCCTTCGAGTTGCCCGTGTCGGGGTCTCGCATGATCTTGGGCGTCTGCAGGATGACCCCGAAGGCGCTGAAGGTGTCGTACAGCAGCTTCTCATCGATTTCGGGGTCCAGGTTGCCGATGAAGATGTTGGCCCCCACGTCCAGGTTTTTGTTGTGGGCCGAGGCTTTGTTCACTCGGATCGGCTTCCCGTATAATTTGATCATGTTCATGATCTTAATGGCGTAATCCGCGTCCTCCTCGCTGAGGAACTCCACAAACCCATAGCCTGCAACGAGGCCCCGGACAGAGCGTTAGGAGAGGGCAGCCCCACGGCCCCCCACCGCTCGTCCAGCCCCCCCAGTGTAAAATCAGCGAGCCCCAGGCTCCCCTCGGGGGAAGGAAGACGATCTTCCCCGGGGATCGCCCGCCCCTCTCCCCGCAGCGACCTCTCCCTGGCCGTCCCCAGCCCAACGCGCAGCTCCGGAGCGAGGACGCAGAACTCCTCACCTTGGTGCTGGCCCGTGACTCGGTCCTTGGGCATGTGGGTGTTGACCACCGGTCCCGCCTGCAGAAAGAGCTCCCACAGCAGCGGCTCGCTGACCTTCTCATCCAAGCCCCCGACGTACACCGTCGCGTCTGGCGCGAGAAAGGGAAGCCCGGTGAGACCCGGGAAGTCTCAGCTGTGCCAGAACCTGAGGGCTTGGTGCTGAAACCGCTCCGGCCCGCGGCAGAGATCCCTCTCAAAACTTGTCACCGGATCCCCCTCAATCACGGCCTCAGCAGGGAGGCCCTCAAAGCTCCCCCGTTTCTCCGGGGACACCAGACCCCCTCTGTTCCAGCTCCTGTCTGCCCAGGAGTCCTGCTGTGCCCAGCGGGGCCAGGACCCCCCAACAGACCCCCACCCCACACATCCCTGGGGACCCAGCTCCTCTCTGAAGCCTCCAGCTCACCCTGGGCCACCCCACAGAGCACCCCATGTCCCCAGAGAGCTCATGCCTCCCCTCCCAACACACCCAAACATCTCCGAGGAGCCTGGGACCCCCCCAACAGACCCCCAAACATCTTTGTGGAGCCCAGAACCCCACCCCTCAAACCCTCAAACATCTACAGGGAGCCCGGGACCCCCCCAAACATCTCTGTGGAGCCCGGAACGCCCCCCCCCCCCCCCCAACATCTCCAGGGAGCCTGGGACTCTCCCCTAGACATCTCCAGGGAGTCCGGAACCCCCCCCTAAACCCCCAGACATCTCCGGGCAGCTCGGAATACCCCCCCATACATCTCCAGGGAGCCCACAACCCCCTCCTGAACCCCCAAACACCTCCAGGGAGCCCAGGACTGCCCCCTAGCCCCCCAAACATCTCCGGGGAGCCCGGGACCTCCCCTAAATCCCCAAATATCTCCAGAGAGGCTGGGACTCTCCCCCAAACACCTCCAGCGAGCCCAGAACCGCCCCCCCCCAAACCCCCAAACATCTCCAGGGAGTCCGGGACCCCCCTCCCGAACCCCCAAACATCTCCAGTGAGCCCGGGATTCGCCCCCAAACAGCCCCAGGGAGCCCAGAAACCCCCCCAAAACCCCCCTCAAACATCTCCAGCGAGCCCTGGACCCCCCCCAAACCCCCAAACATCTCCGGGGAGCCCGCGACCCCCGCCAAGCTCCGCCACGGCCTCAGGGAGCCCAGGCCCCACCCGCGCAGGCCCCCAGGCAGCCTCGGGGCCCCGCGGCCCCACAGCCCTGGCCCCACCGCGGCCCGGGGAGCGCAGGGGCCCCCCGCAAAGCCCCCTCAGGGGCCCCCGCGGAGCCCCCGGCCCCCCCGGCCCCGCCGCTCACCCTGGTTGCGCTCCGAGATCGGCCCCGCCGCCATCTTGCCCCGCCGCCCGCTCCCGCGCGCGTGGCACCGCCCTCACGCAAGCGCCGCGCGCCGTGACGTCAGGCGCAGGCGCGAACCCCGCCCCTTGGCCTCGACGGACCGGAAATGACGGAAGGCGCGGCCGCCATCTTGAGTGTGGGCGGGCGGCGAGAGCGGGCCGGCGCCGCTGCCGCCGCCATTCTGTCGCGATATCCCCTGCGGTGACAGGCGGCGACATCACCCTCGCGGCCAGGAGCACCGCCCCAGCGGGGAGCCCGGTGCCGGGAGATCCCAGTGCTGGGGGGAGTCCCAGTGCCTGGGGGTCCCAGTGCTGGGGGGAATCGCAGTCCTGGCAGGAGATCCCAGTGCCAGGAGATCCCAGTATGGAGGGATCCCAGTGCAGGGGGAATCCCAGTCCTGAGGGATCCCAGTGCTGGGGGAGTCCCAGTCCTGGCAGGAGATCCCAGTGCCCGGGAGGATCCCAGTGTCTGGAGATCCCAGTATGGAGGGATCCCAGTGCTGGGAGAACCTATTGCTGGGGGAATCCCAGTGCAGAGGGATCCCAGTGCTGGGGGAATCCCAGTCCTGAGGGATCCCAGTGCTGGGGGAGTCCCAGTCCTGGCAGGAGATCCCAGTGCCCGGGAGGATCCCAGTGTCTGGAGATCCCAGTATGGAGGGATTCCATTGCTGGGAGAACCCATTGCTGGGGGAATCCCAGTGCAGAGGGATCCCAGTGCTGGGGGAATCCCAGTCCTGAGGGATCCCAGTGCTGGGGGAGTCCCAGTCCTGGCAGGAGATCCCAGTGCCCGGGAGGATCCCAGTGTCTGGAGATCCCAGTATGGAGGGATCCCAGTGCTGGGAGAACCCATTGCTGGGGGAATCCCAGTGCAGAGGGATCCCAGTGCCAGGAGATCCCAGTATGGACGGATCCCAGTGCTGGGGGATCCCAGTCCTGAGGGATCCCAGTGCCAAGGGGAGATCCCAGTGCTGGGAGAACCTATTGCTGGGGGAATCCCAGTGCAAAGGGATCCCGGTGCCAGGAGATCCCACTGTGGAGGGATCCCAGTGCTGGGGGATCCCAGTGCCAGGGGGAATCCCCATGCTGGGACCCCCAATATCTGCAGCCCCCCCAGCCCCCCGAGCCGGGGTCCCCCCCCTGCCCCCCCCAGCTGCAGCCACGCGCCGTCGCCTGCCGAACTGAGCTTTAATGGCGGCCGACGCGCACCGCGCCGAGCCGCAGCCCCGCGGCGTTCCGGGGTGCCGGAGCGGGTCCCCGCGCTGTCCCACGGCGGAGGTGTCATCGGCCTCGCCACCGCCCCGGCCTCACCCACCGCAGGAGCCATCCCCGGCCCCCTCGGGGTCCCCCAGCCCAGGGCCGGGGCGTCCCCGCAGCCGGGGTGCCCCCGGGGTCCCCCCCGTCGCCGGGGTCCTCAGCGCGGGGGTGCGAGGGGGCTGCCGGTGGCCTGGGCACGGGGTCCCTGCGCCCACCAGGCTCGCAGCCGGTCCTGCAGCAGCCGCAGCTCCTCGGCCAGGCCGGCCGGCGACGGGGCGAAGCGCCCACGCTGCGGGGAGATGGGTGTCCGGCGGGGGACGCACGCGGGGACGGGGGGACGGGGATGGGGTGGGGGGGGTGGACACGGGGTGGGATGGGTGGAGATGGGGTGGGATGGGTGGAGACGGGGTCGGGATGGATGGACTGGGATCAGCATGGATGGATACAGGGCTGGGATGGACAGACATAAGGTGGGATGGACGGACATGGGGTGGGATGGAGAGACAGAGGGTGGGATGGATGGAGATGGGATTGGGATGGATGGAGACGGGATTGGGATGGACGGAGATGGGGTTGGGCTGGATGGAGATGGGGTTGGGCTGGATGGAGACGGGATTGGGATGGATGGAGATGGGGTTGGGATGGGTGGAGATGGGGTTGGGAAGGACGGAGATGGGGTTAGGCTGGATGGAGACGGGATTGGGATGGATGGAGATGGGGTTGGGAAGGACGGAGATGGGGTTGGGCTGGATGGAGACGGGATTGGGATGGATGGAGATGGGGTTGGGAAGGACGGAGATGGGGTTGGGCTGGATGGAGACGGGATTGGGATGGATGGAGATGGGGTTGGGAAGGACGGAGATGGGGTTGGGAAGGACGGAGATGGGGTTGGGCTGGATGGAGACGGGATTGGGATGGATGGAGATGGGGTTGGGATGGATGGAGATGGATTCGGGGTGGATGGGCATGGGATATGGATAAATGGACACAGGGGTGGAATGGATGGACACGGGGTCGGGATGGATGCACGTGGGCTGGGATGGATGGATGCAGGTTTGGGATGGATGGAGACAAGGTAGGTATGGATGGACTTGGGGTGGGGTGGATGGCGATGGGGTGGGGTGGATGGATGGATCGGGATGGATGGAGGCAAGGTAGGTATCAATGGAAACGGAGTCGGAATGGATGAACCGGGATCAGCACGGAAGGACAAGGGGTCGGCATGGATGGACATGGGCTGGGATGGATGGAGATAGGGTGGGATGGACAGACACAGGGTGGGATGGACAGACATGGGGTCGGGATGGATGGACATGGGATGGGATGGACAGACACAGGCTGAGATGGACGAACATGGGCTGGGATGGATGGACACAGGGTCAGGATGGATGGACATGGGGTGGGATGGATGGACATAAGGTGGGATGGATGGATGGATGGATGGATGGATGGATGGATGGATGGATACAGGGTGGGATGGATGGATGGATGGATGGATGGATGGATGGATGGATGGATGGATGGATGGATGGATACAGGGTGGGATGGATGGATGGGTGGATGGATGGATGGGTGGATGGATGGATGGATACAGGGTGGGATGGATGGATGGATGGATGGATGGATGGATGGATGGATGGATGGATACAGGGTGGGATGGATGGATGGATGGGTGGGTGGATGGATGGATGGACCTGGGGTGGGACGGACAGACCCGGGGTGGGCCGGGGGCCGGTGCGGGCGCTACCTGGGCCTCGGGCAGCCCCCGCAGGTAGCAGCGTCGCCAGAGCCGGACGCAGGGCCCGGCAGCGCAGGGCAGCAGCAGCCCCGGGCGGGGGGCAGGGGGCTCGCCGAGGCTCTCCGGAGAGGGGGCCCAGCGGGACGGGCGCGGGAGGGTCCGGCCGCCCCTCCAGGGAAAGGGCTGGGGGGCCAACGTCCCCTTGGTCAGCGCGAAGACGGGCCCGGCCCCCGGCCAGGCGTCGGCGGGCTGCGAAACGGGGGGAAAAAACAGGGATTAGGGAAAAGAGCGGGGGGAAAAGCCAGCGGGAAGGGAAAAAGGGGGGGCAGTTAGGGATGGGGCATTTTGGGGGGGCACACGGCACCGGGAAGGGGTTCAACTCGCAGAGCACCCCACATCGAGCGGGGCAGCAGGTGGGGGTCTCGTGCAGCACAGCCCGGACACCCGCGTCCGTCCCCCCGGCAGCGCAGCCCCCCCAGAGCCAAGCCCCAGCTCACCCTGCCTGGGGCCGGGGGGTCTGCATTGTCGGGGGGCCCCGCGGCGTCGGGGGGTCCCGCCGGGTTCCGGAATCGGGCGCGTTGCTGCCGGCTGTAGCGCAGCCCCCAGTCCCAGACGCTGGGCAGGCGGCAGATCCCCCTGCCCCCCCGCCGCCCCCCCGGCTGGGGGTCCCGCCAGCCGCTCACCGGCGTGTAGGTCTGGCTGCGGGGCCAGTGCTGCAGGGAGGAGGAGGAGGAGGATGGGTGAGACGGGAGCTTTCGGGGGGGAATCGACCCCTGATGGGGGGATGCGGATGGGGAAACTGAGGCACGGCGCTGCTGGATGCAGCGGAGGGGGGTTTTGGGGGTGGGGGGGGTTTCACCCCAGCTCACCGGGCTGCCCCGGCCCCGCTGCCGCTGGCAGCTGAAGAGGAAGGTGCTGAAGTAAGGGGCGAAGCTGCTGTCGTGGAGGGCGAGGAGGAAGGCCTCGGTGAAGCCGAACGCCGCCGGGAACTGGCGCACCAGCTGCCACGCGCAGTCGAGGAAGAGCAGGAAAACGGGGGCCTGGGGGGGGGACACACACGCAGGGTGACGTCCCCCAGCGAGGACAGGGATGTGGGGACACGGGGTGACATCCCCCAGCAAGGATGGGGGGACACGGGGTGATGTCCCCCGGTGAGGATGGGGATGGGGGGACACGGGGTGATGTCCCCCAGCGAGGACAGGGATGTGGGGACACGGGGTGATGTCCCACAGCAAGGATGGGGGGACACGGGGTGATGTCCCCCAATGAGGATGGGGGACACACAGGGTGACGTCCCCCAGCGAGGACGCGGAGACATTGGGTGATGTCCCCTGGTGAGGACAGGGATGGGGGGACACGGGGTGACGTCCCCCAGTGAGGATGGCGATGGGGGGACACGGGGTGACGTCCTCCAGTGAGCACGGGGAGACACGGGGTGACGTCCCCCAGCGAGGACGGGCATGGGGGGCCATGGGGTGACGCCCCAGGATGGGGCTGGGGTGCCGGGGGTCCCGGGCGGGTCCCACCTCCTCGCGGGGGCTGTCGCGGCGGAGGAGCCCGAGGCGGCGGGGAAAGGGGTGCCCGGCTGCCACCCACTCGCGCTGCACCAGGCTCTGGAAGCCGGGCAGGGTGCGGGCGTGGGGGTCCCCCAGCAGCTGCACCAGCGAGGCCAGCAGGCAGTTCAGGTCCCGGTCCGACGGCTCTGGGGGTGGCGGGGGGAAGCTGAGTTGGGTGGGGGGGTCCCCAGCACATCCCCCCCACCCCGTGGGTCCCCCCGGCGCTACCTTGCAGGAGGACGGAGCAGCGTCTCCCCGCCAGCAGCGATGCCACCTCGGCCGCTTTCCTCAAGCAGGTGCTGGGGAGGGGGGAAAAAGGGGGGGGATCAGGGCACCCCGAAACGCCACGGGGGTCCGCAGCCCACCCCGGGATGCTCCCACCCCCCCAGCAATGCCCCCATCGCCCTGCACCCCAAAAAAAAGCCGCCGGCTCACCGGACGTGGTCCAGCCACCGCGTCCCCTCCAGCGCCGAGAGCCACTTCTCGTCGGCCGCCGCGCCTGGGGCAGAGGGTGGGGGTGACGGAGCAGCGGGACCCCCCCCCGGGTCTGGGGGTTCGGGGTGGGGGGGTCCCCGCTCACCGGGCAGGCAGAGCGCCCGCAGCTTGAGGTGGGCGAGCTGGATGTCGGCGAGGGTGGGCAGCTCGGCGGCATCAGCCAGCACGCAGGGCCCACGGCCCCCCAGCAGCAGAGCCTCCAGGCACCTGGGGGGGGGGACATGGGACCCCCGGGTGGGGCCGGGTCGGGGCAGCACCCCCAGACCCCCCCGGGACCCCCGGCAGGACTCACCTCACGTCCTCGCTGCCCGGCTCCGAGGCCGCGTGGAAGCTGGCGGCTCTCAGCAGGTCGCTGCCACCCGGGTGATGCCAGCACAGGCGCTGCAGGCGAGAAAGGGGGGGGCCCCCAAGCATCACCCCCCCAGCCCCTTCCCCTGGCCCCCCCCCAGCACCCACCGCCCTCCCGGGGCACTCACGGGCACCCGGCGCTCCTCGAAGTGGGCGAAGATTCGCTTGAGGTCGTGGTCCAGGAGCGCGCTGGGCACCCACAGGTACCGGGGGAGGCTGCGGGCAGAGGGGGGCGTGGAGCAGGTCCCCCCCCCCAGCACCCCCAAACCCCGGGGTGCCGTTTCCAGCGGCTCCCGGGGTGTTTTCCCCAAACCGTGGGCAGAGGGGAGGATTTTCCCCCCCCACCCCTTCGTCGCCGCCCCCCCCCCGGGCCCCTCGGGGTGGGGGTTGTTTCCCGCCGTGCCCCCCCCCCAGAGTGGGGTGCTGGGGGCCGGGGGACCCCGGGAGCAGCCGGGCCATACCTGGGGGCCATGTCGAAGCGCTCGTTGACGGCGCTCACCCGCCAGCCCGCGGCACCCAGGCGCTTCAGCTCCTTCTCCCAGTCGCGCAGGCTCTCGAAGAGGAGCGTGGCAGCCAAGCCTTCCTCCTCCTCCACCTCCTCCTCCTCCTCCTCCTCCTCCTCCTCCTCACCTTCCTCATCCTCCAAGGGCTCTTCGGCGGGGCAAGACCCTCCATCGTCTCCCTCGCCGGCGTCCCCCAGCCACGCAGCCGCCTCCCGCGCCTGGGCGATGGCGTTGGCGACCTGCGGAGAGGAGCCAGGGCCGGGTGTCAGACCCCCCAAACCCCCCGCCAAAGCCATGGAGCACCCCCAAACCCCCCCCCAAAACCATGGAGCACCCCCAAACCCCCCCCCCCCAAGCCACGGAGCACCCCCCAAACCCCCCCAAAGCCATGGAGCACCCCCAAAACCCCCCCCAAAACCATGGAGCACCCCCAAAACCCCCCCCAAAGCCATGGAGCACCCCCAAACCCCCCCCCCCCAAGCCATGGAGCACCCCCAAACCCCCCCCCCCAAAGCCATGGAGCACCCCCAGAGCCGGCTACGAAGCTTCCCTGTCCCCCCCCCCACCGCCAGCCCCCCGGCTCACCCGAAACGCCTGCGGAGCCAGCCCGTTCTCGTGGAAGTGGAAGCGGAGGAGGCGGAAATCCCGGCAGAAGACTTCGAGCTCCTCGGGGATGAACTTGAGGGTGGAGGTGGCCGTCAGCACCTTGGGCTTGGCGAAGCTGCTGGCTGCGGCGGGCGAGGGGGCGGCCGTCGGCGCCGGCTGAGACCTGCCCAACTCAGCGCATGGGGCCCGGGGCTGCCCCCCGCCCCGTACCTGCCACCAGTTTGCGGATGCAGGGCAGCGGCACGTCGTCCTCGCTGCGGAGGAAGGGACGGGAGCCGGGGGCCTGCGGGAGCCGGGGCAGAGCTGGGAGCCGCCCCGGGGCTGCCCCTCGGTGCCCCCCACCCCCCCGCCCTGCAGCGAGTGGTGCCTGGGGTGAACGAGCAAGGGTGGGGCTGGGCCGGGGCCGGGGTGCCACCGGGATGGGGTGCAGACGCAACCGGGGTGGGGTTGGGATGGGGTTGGGATGGGGCTGGGATGGGGTCAGAAGGCAGCTGGCATTGGGATGCAGCAGAATGGGGTCAGGATGGGGCTGGGATGCCACCGGGATGGGGTGCAGACGCAACCGGGATGGGGTTGGGATGGGGTTGGGATGGGGCTGGGATGGGGTCAGAAGGCAGCTGGCATTGGGATGCAGCAGGATGGGGTCAGGATGGGGCTGGGATGCCACCGGGATGGGGTGCAGACGCAACCGGGGTGGGGTTGGGATGGGGTTGGGATGGGGTTGGGATGGGGCTGGGATGGGGTCAGAAGGCAGCCTGGCATTGGGATGCAGCAGAATGGGGTCAGGATGGGGCTGGGATGGGGCTGGGATGGGGTTGGAATGGGGTCAGAAGGCAGTTGGCGTGGGGATGCAGCAGGATGGGGTCAGGATGGGGCTGGGATGCCTCCGGGATGGGGTGCAGATGCAACCGGGATGGGGTTGGGATGGGGTTGGGATGGGGCTGGGATGCCACTGGGATGGGGTGCAGATGAAACCGGGATGGGGTTGGGATGGGGTTGGGATGGGGCTGGGATGCCACTGGGATGGGGTGCAGACGCAACCGGGATGGGGTTGGGATGGGGCTGAGATGGGGCTGGGATGGGGTTGGGATGGGGTCAGAAGGCAGTTGGCGTGGCGATGCAGCAGGATGGGGTCAGGATGGGGCTGGGATGCCACCGGGATGGGGTGCAGACGCAACCGGGGTGGGGTTGGGATGGGGTTGGGATGGGGCTGGGATGGGGTCAGAAGGCAGCTGGCATGGCAATGCAGCAGGATGGGGTCAGGATGGGGCTGGGATGCCTCCGGGATGGGGTTGGGATGGGGTCAGAAGGCAGCTGGGATGGAGCTGGGGTAGGGATGCAACAGGAGGGGGTCAGGATGGGGCTGGGATGGGGTGGGGACGCAGCTGCAATGGGATTAGGATACAGCCAGGATGGGGCTGGGATGGGGATGCAGTGGGGTGGGGGTCAGGATGGAGCTGGGATGGGGCCAGGAGGGGGTGGGAACAGAGTGGGGATGGGGATGCAGTGGGATGAGGCTGGAATGGGGCTGGGATGGGGTGGGAATGGGGTGGGAATGGGGTGGGGATGCAGTGGGCTGGGGGTCAGGATGGAGCTGGGATGGGGCCGGGATGGGGTGGGAATGGGTGAGGGCGCGGGGGCGGTGCCGGGGGGGTCCCGGTGCCGGTGGGTCCCACCTGGGCGGGCAGGAACGCCAGGCGGCGGTCGGTGCAGAGCAGCGTCCCCGGGACGGAGCCGTCGCCGTCCCCGCAGCGCTGCCGGGCGCCCGCCGCCTCCTCCAGCAGCCGCTCCCCTGCGGGACCGGGGCCGGGCGCTGGGCCGGGGGTCCCCGCCGCTGCCCCCCCCCCCCCTGCCCCGGCCCCGGCCCTACCTGGGAGCCCGGCGAAGGCGGCGCGGCCCCGCGCTCCGCTCATGGCCGAGGGGACTTCGCCCGGGAGGGCCCGGCGCGGCGGCGGGACCGGAGCGGGGCTGCCGGGAGCACCAGGAGCCGCCGCCCGGCCCCGGCCCCTCCTCGGCTCCCGGGCCCGGCTCCCGGTCCCAGCTCCCGGCTCCCGGGCCCGGCTCCCGGCGGGGCGGAGCGGCGGGCGGGCAGGAGGGCCCCGCTGCCCGCACCCTGCCCGCTCCCTGCCCGCACCCTGCCCGCCCGCAGCCCCCGCCCCAAAGCGCGGAGAGCCCGGGGGCCCGGCCGGGAGCTGCGAGACTGGAGCACGGGGGAGACGGGGTACGGCCCCCGGTACCCCAAAAGAGATGGGCGATGCTGGAGGGGGATCTACAGCTCCAGGCACCCCAAAAGGGTGCTGGAGGGGGATCTACAGCTCCAGGCACCCCAAAAGGGTGCTGGATGGGGTGAGCACGGCTCCAGGCACCCCAAAAGGGTGCTGGAGGGGGATCTACAGCTCCAGGTACCCCAAGAGGGTGCTGGACGGAGTGAGGACGGCCCCAGGCACCCCAAAAAGGGATGGGTGGTTGCTGGAGGGGGATCTACAGCTCCAGGCACCCCAAAAGGGTGCTGGATGGGGTGAGGATGGCCCCAGGCACCCCAAAAGGGGTGGGCAGTGCTGGATGGGGACCCCAGAAAGAAAGAACAGTGCTGGAGCTGGGGGGCACAGCTCCAGGCACCCCAAAAGGGACACAGAGGCTGGAGGGGAACCTGTAGTCCCAGGCACCCCGTAAAGGGGTGCACAGTGCTGGGGGGGGGTATGTACAGCTCCAGGCACCCCATGAAGGATGTAGGGTGCTGGAGGGGGACCGATAGCCCCAGACACCCCACAAAGGGGTGCACAGCGCTGGAGGGGGGGGACCTACAGCTCCAGGAGCGGAAACGTGCAGCCCCCAGCACCCCAGGAAGGATGCTGGGTGCTGGGTGGGCTACGCACAGCCCCCGGCACCCCGACAGGGATGCTGGGTGCTGGGTGGGCTACGCACAGCCCCTGGCACCCCAGGAAGGATGCTCGGTGCTGGGTGGGCTACGCACAGCCCCCGGCACCCCGACAGGGATGGTCGGCACTGGGTGGGGTACGCACAGCCCCCCGCACCCCATCACGGACGCTTCGCCAGCCGAGGGCCGTGCAGCACCGGGGACAGCAGGGTTACCCCCAGACCCCCACCCCGTCGGGGTGCCCCCACCCCGTCCCCGCACCCTTCTGCCGGCTGACGCGGGGGCCCCCGCCGAGCCCCACGGCCTCTCCTCGGGACACGGCGCTGCCGGGGAGGAACGAGCCGCTCCGTGACTCATCGCCGAAGCACGGCCTCCTCCTCCCAGCCCCGGAAAACCCAACGCGCCGGCACCCCGCGCCAAGCCGGCCTGGCTCCCGCTGGCCCCAACCCCGCCGAGGCGGCCGAGGGCCCCGGGGCCCTGACCCCGCTCCCGGCAGCGGGTGCTCGGTGGCCCCGGGGCCAAGGTTTGCCACCCCCGACTGCCACGAAACCTCCGGGGACCCCGAAACCCAAACCCCGGGGCTCAGCTCCTCCTGCCGGGGCCAGGACCGCGGCGGCGGTGCTGACACCGGGCGGGATAAATCCTGGCACAAACCAGGTGCGCGGGAAGCCCAGCGCCGCTGGAGCACACGCTCCAGCTAAAAACCTTGATTTGAGGTGTATTTGCCCCCCCGGTTTTTGGGGCAGCCCCGGCTTTGGTGGCTGCAGCTTGTGCACCCCGACTTTCCTCCTGCAGCCAGCGGAGCATCCCGGCGGAGCCCGGTCGGGTCCTTGGCTCCAGCACCTGACGGAGAAGAGGAATTTCCTGCAGGGCTTCAACCCAGGGCTGCTCTGGAAGGCGAGGGCAGCGTCCGCGCCAGCTCGGGGTCAGCCCAGGCCGCAGCGAGAGCCGGAGGAAAACCGGCGCCGGGGCCGAGCCGGCAGCGACGTGGCACCGGGCAGCCGCCCGCCGACGCTGCGAGGAAGGAGAAACCCCGGGAGCTGGGACGGAAAATCCCAGCGCGAAGAAATCCCGTGGGAAACCGCCCCCAGCTCCCTCATCCCCAAAGGGAATCCCACCTCCCCGCGCCCCGGTTCCCAACCTGCCCCAAACCCCCCAAGGGCCGCGGCGTCGGGCGAGGACGCAGCGGCGTGGGGCGAAGACGCGGCCGCCCTGCCCTGCTTGGAGCCGGGGCTGGACCCACGGGGCTGGACCCACCCATGGACACCATCGCGGGGAATTTTGCCCTCTCCGAGCCCGTTCAAGCTGCAGCAGCCAACGCGCCTCGCGCCAGCACGCGGCCGGATTTTATCGCCACGCGGTGCCGAAGCCTTGCTCGGGCGTTCGGTCGCCGAAAGCACCTCCGGGTGCCGGCCTGCGGCTGGAGCTGGGGCGAAGGCTCTTCCCAACCCAGCGAGGACTGCCAAAAAGGGGGAGGGAGCGGTGGGCAGTTTCATTTTTCAAATAAAACCCTGAATTTGGTGCTTCGACAGCAGGGAATCGGCCCCGGTCCCCAGGGAAGCGGACGGAAAGGACGCAGCGGAGAAACACCCAGGAAAACCCCAAGCAGGCGCCGCGGGAGGGGGTGCAGGCGGGGGCTGGGGGCACGGGGGGCCGGGGCACCCGGAGCCCGCCGGGGCGAAGCGGAGGAAAGAGGCACGGCCGCCGCGCGGGGTGAGTTAGTCCAAGGTCGTTTATTGTCAGCGAATCGATGGTAGCGCAAACGCAGGGGGACGCGGCGTGCGGCCCGACGGCGGCGCGCCGTCCAGCGCCGGCTGCAGCGGTGCTCGCACGGAGGGGGAAAAAGCCAGCGCCAGCCTCATCTTTAATTTAAAAAAAAAAAATCAAGAAAAACAAATAAAGGTTTTTTGTGAATGGAGAATTGCGGAATTAATTCAGGTCACTTCTCGTCGGGTCAGGGGTAACCAACGCGTCCCACCAGCCGCCCGGTGCCGGGGCCGGGTAACGCCAGGGCCGGCAAACGCTCGCCCGACAAAACCAGCCGCTCGGTAACGGGTTTCACACCCCCCTAAAGAAAATCTGCGCTGCGTCCGGGGCCCGACGGCAGCAACGCTTCCTCCGCCACACCAGTAAGGGCACTTGTTAGAAGACCCCGGGACCAAGCCGTGGCCTCCCCAGCCCCGGCCGACGGGAGAAAAACCCTCCCGGGAGCAGGGCCGGTGCTTCTCCTCCACGAAAGGTGCTCGCTCCCCCCCCAGCCCTCCCCGCCGTAAAAAAACAGGGGCCAGAAAAATACCGAAAAATAGTGAGAACGCCGTGGGGGCAGCGGCTTCAGCGTGTTTCTGAACAGGACCCAGCGGGCGGCAGACGTCAGCTTGCAATAAATAGAAATTGTATTTAATAGTCCCTTAAAAAAGAAAATAAAACAAAGGATTGGTTTCACCATAAAGGAAACAAAACTGAGCTGCACAAACCCTCCGTGGCTCTGCCGAGGGCGGGGGGCTGGGTGCGACCCAGCGGAGGTCGGGGCGCAGCCCAAGCTCTCCCCTCGCCGCGAAACGCACAGCCAAGCTCCGGCGCCAGGGCCCGAAGCTCGGTCGCTCGCGGTTTTCTTTCCGTTTGGATTTTAAAAATCAGCCCCGAACTCGACCGACCGCCATGAAAACCGGCAGTGGCGGGCGCTGGAGACCCCGCCAGACCCCCCCGGCGCAGCCGCCCGGGCTCAGCCGGACCTCGGGGGGGACCAGGACCCCCACCCCCTGGTAACAGCAACACAGAGCACCCACCAAAACTCCCTTTTTCCCCCAAAAAAAACACCTCGGGAGGGGACAGCGTGCCAGCACCTCCGGCCGCACGGGACCTGAGACGACCCTCCTCCCGGAGGCCGCGCCGCCGGGGACCTGCCACCCGCGTGCCCCTTCCTCCCCCCTTCAGACACCGCGACCCGCAGCTCCGTCACCTCCCGAAGCTCCATGTAAAGCTCCCCCAAACCCCCCCGGGTTTAACCACTGCGCTCCAGGCAGGAGCCCCCCACATCGAGTGGCTCCGAAAACCGGCGCCAGGAGCTCCCCACCACGCCGCGACCCCAGCCCCCTCCAGCTGGGCACAGTGACAGGATCGGGTCCCCCAAAACGGGGAGAACCCCCCCACCCCAAACACCAGGAAGGGCGGGGGAAGCATCGCCTCCTGCCCTCCCCCCGCCTGGGGTCTGCGCAGAGCATCCCCACTCCCACCGCCCGCGCCCCAAACCGAAATTGGGGACAGAAACCACGTGACCACCCCCCCCAGCCAGGTTTTTGTTCATTTTCTAAACGTTTCAGCTTCATTTTTGGGGGGGGGCCCAGAGGCTGCGGCAGCGTAAGCCGCACACCCGGGTTAAAGCCCGGAGGAATCGCTGCTGGCGGGTGGACGGGCACGGGAGTCCCCGACGGGACCCCCACCCACATCGCAGCCCCTGCGCGGGGCTCGTCTGCGCCCGGCGAGCCAACAAAACCGAGGAGAAGCAGCAAGCCCAGCACCGAACCAGCACCGGGGGGTTCAGCACCCACGGGCAGGCAGCTCCAGCGGCTCGACCCACGCCGTTGGGACGCGCGTGACGCCGCCGCGCGGCCGCCGCCTCAGAAAAGGCCCCGGTTCGGGGGGTTTTACAGACGGTAAAAGGCGTAGGTGGGAGCCAAGCCTTGGGGCAGCGGGGGGAGTAAGGCTTCGGGTGAGTCCCCAGGGTTAAGTACACTTCCACCTCCTCTGCCCGGGGCTCTCGTCCCTTCCCGGGAAGGGCAGCGGGCAGGATCCGCACGGGAAGGGATTGCATAGTTTGATGCCTTTTGAAAAAAAAAAAAAAAACAAGAAAAATTTAAAAAATTAAAAAAAAAAAAAAAGAGGGAATGGTGTAAAGCTTTGAATTATCGGTATAATTCACGTTTTATTTCCAGGTGGTAAAACGCCGAATCTCGCTCTGCGCAGGATGGAGTCCGGCTGGGGAGCTGGAGTTAGAAAAAGAAAAAAAAAAGATCTGTGCAAACATTGCAGTGCCAAAGCCACCCCCCCGGGGCCGGGCCGGGAGCGCTCGGCGCAGCGGCGGGGACGCCGTGGACCACGCCGAGGGCGGACGTTCGTTACGGGTTGGTTTCCTCCGAATGCTTGGCTCCTTGGCCCTGTTATCAAAAATATCTGGGAGCGTCCCTCAGCCCAGGGTGGGTTACGTGGCTCAGCGAAACGGAGCCGAGTTAGTTCGCTTCGGCGGAACAGAGGTAGTACGGAAGTAGCTCGCTCAAGTAGCAGGAGTCATGGCGGGGCTGCGAGCGCCCGGGCACCCGTCGCCCTCCCGGCCTCCCCGCGCCGGTGGTCATGGCGGAGGCGCCGGCCTCGCTTCTCGCCTCCCTTCGGACGCGGCCGCACCGCCTGCAGAACGGTTTTTGCGCGGTGCTTCTGCGGGGGGGGAAGCTCCAAACCACTCCAGCACGGCGATCGCCCCCCCCCCCCCCGCTGCCCTCCCGCCCCGAGGAAGAGTTTAAAAAGAACATTTTAAAAACAGAGCTGAGCCCGGCAGGAGGGCAGAGCCCCCAGCGCGCTGCCGAGGTGCTCGGAGACGTCCGAAGGGGCCGGGCTCCGATGGGTTCAACTGAAGAAAAACCCCACAAACGTCCAATTCCAATTAAATTTCGCTCAGTACCAGCACAAACAAATATAAAATAAAAACAGTGTTTAAAAAAAAAACCAAAAAACCCCTCTCAATTCAACGGTCTGTAAGGTTCAAACTGAAGTTGCCGGGGCGTCTCCGCTCCGCTCGGAGCCCAGCTGGAGGGACCCCGCGGGGCGCTGCCCCCCGCTCCCCTTCGCCGGGAGCTTTGGGCTGGTTTCTCGAATCGCATCGCCGAACCCCCCCTTCCACCCTCCGCTCGCCCCGCGGCGCGAAGAAGCCTCTCGAGGAGCCCCCTCCTCCCTCCGGCGCGGTCGCCGGGAGCGGGGGCTGCTTCTTCTCGCCCCCCGCATCGCCTCCATCCCACCGGCCAAACCCCGCTCCTCAGCCCGGCCAAGCGAACACCCGCTCCCTCCTGCCAGACAGGGAGAGGAGCGCCGAGGAGGGGGGTTAAAAAACAACATCATCTCTACGTGTATTATTGCATTCCCCATCTCGCATGGGTCCCGAGATCAGCGCCGGGGCAGAGCGCTCAGAACCTGTGCACCAGAGCCTCCCGCTCCCTGCGCTTCATCTCCTCTCTGTAACAGCAGGAGCAGAAATTCCCCGTTTCGGGATGTCCGTAAAAACCGCAGTTGGGCTGCTTGCATTTGGTCTGCTGCACCGCGCCGTAGGGCACGCGGCTCCTGCTCCTGTCCGCCGGCGCTCCCTTCTGCGCGCCGTCCGGCTCGAGGTGTTCCCTGTAGCCGTTGCTGTGCGGGGGGAGGCAGGCCGAGCCGTCGCACTCCGCCGCGTAGCCGGGCTGGACGTCCGTGTCCGTGGGGGAGAACCTCCCCGGGTGGGAAGGGCTGGGCTGGCGGGGGCTCGGCCGCACCTGGGCGCAGTGGCGGGGCAGGGTGGCGTAGGGGGGGAGGGGGAGGCTGCTGCAGGAGCCCCCCGCTACCTGCCGCCTGCTCTCTTGGTAGCTGGGGGGATGCGACCCTTCCACGCTGTTGACCATGGAGGGTCTGGGAAAGGTGAAGACGCCCGAATAGCCGGAGGGGAACGCTGCTATTTTCGTGCCTACGGCCAGATCCGGGGTCTGGATGGCGTAGGCAGGGGGAGGCGGGGGGTACGCGGGGCTGAGCATCGCCTCCTCGCCCTTGTGGGTGTTCGCCTCCAGCTCCGGCTTCTTGGCCGGGGCGGCGCTGCCCAGCGCCTTCTTCTCCGCCTCCTTTTGCTTCTGCTCAGCCAGGAAGCGTTCCTCGGCATCCAGAAGGTACCGCTGGATCATCTCCTCCTGGTACTGGTGCCGGTTGCTGGTCTTGAGGTGGCCGGCGAAGATGAACTTGCGCTCTCCCTGCATGGCGGCCCGGAGGATGCTCAGGCTCAGCCTGACGTCGTTGCTGTATTTGTAGGGGTCCGACGGCTTCTCAGGGGCTGCTTTACCTGGGCAGGGCTTCTCCCCAGGAGCTGACAAGTCTCCTTGGGAAGACTCCTCTTTGCTGCCTTTCCTTGACTTCAGGGACCCCTTCTTCTTCTTCTCCAGGGTATCCCCCTGCCCGTTGCTCACCCCTCCCTTGGTAGCTTTGCTGTGCATCAAGCCGCCCATGTTCTTTTTCAGCTTACTTCCCAGCGTCTTGCCGAAGCTGCCCAGCTTGTTGGCAACCGAGTCTGCCCGTTTCTTATCTTTTTCCTTATCCTTTTCCCGGTCTTTCTTTGGTTTCTCTTTGTCCTTGCAACCCCTGCTGCCGCCGTTGCTTGCTGAACTGCTGCAGACCGACTCCTTGTCCGACTCCCCCGACTCCGCAGCTGAACGAGCGTCGTCGCCCGCGGAGGCCGTGGGAGATTCCGGCTGGGCCAAAGGCGCCTAGGGAGAAAGACAACACAAACCCATCACGCCCAGCACGCGCCTCAGGTAAGAGCTTTCAGGCTGAAGGTGAAACGGAGCAGGTGCTTGCGCGGAGAGCGGAGGGGACAATGTTCAAACGCGCTCCGCGTGACACGTCCCCAGCCGCCGTCCTGCGCATCCGCACGCGTCTGAACTTGCTGGAGGTTTCAGGAGAAAACCTGGAGAAGAAGAAGGGGTGCGACTGGTGCGGAGGGGGCACACAAACTCCCACTCTGGTCACCCACAGGCGCGGTGGGCACAGCTGGCACCCGTTTCCCCGGGCTGCGGCATCCTCCGTCCCTCTGCGCCAACGGCTCGCACGTCGGCGAGGCTGCGGCGGGGACGGGTTAGGACATTTCTCAGCCGAGCACCTGGGAGCAGGTGGCCAGCTGAGGGGGTCACAGCCAAAACGTCACCCCTCGAGCTCCGCTACAGAGATGACGCCTCGACGGTTTCAAATGATGAGCTGTTTTGGTCTAAGTTTGGGGAGTTTTCTCCTTAAAAGGGGAGGGTGGAAAAAAAAACCCCTCCACGCCGCCAAGGCAGCCACCACCGCCTGCCAACGCACCGCCACGGACATCTGCGAAGCGGCCGGGAGCTTTCCTGCCAAGGAAAGGTCCCAGGAAAGCCACGGTCGAACCGCGGCCGCGAGCCACCGGCTCCTGTCTGCCTCGGAGCACGCAGCGTCGGCCTCGCTGCCAGCCACCTACGCCGGAGGCTGCGCCGCGGACGCACGCGGGCCGCGCTTCGGCTCTGCGGGGAGAGGAAAAGCAGGCGCGAGAAGCTCGAGGAAAAAGGCGCAGGCGCAAACCCCGAGTCCTTCACCTGCTGGGAGCATCGGCCGCGCTTTCTGCGGGAGCAGCGTGAGGGAGAGCAAGCCCGAGGACGCCCTCGCGTCCGCCGCCCCGCAGAAAGGGGGGGGTAAATAATTCAAGAGGAAAGAAAACCCTCCCGGGCGCTCTACCTGCGTGTCGCAAGGCAAGGTGATCCACTTGACATTCATGTAGCTGTGCAGCAAGTGCAGCTTGGCTTCCAGCGACAGCGTCACGCTACGATTTCAAACAAGGGTTGAAAAAAACAGAGTTAGAGTCAAGTTTCACATTAATAACTGACTTCTCCGTATTTACAGTTTTTCACCTGCTGTCTTTATATTAAAATGTATAACACAACAGGTAAAACTGCCTCGAGACAGCAGTGACACACAAGATAACATTTCCGTAGCCTTCCAAACCCTTCAATTAAAACCCAAACAAATAAAGATGTCGACACCTGAATTCAAACACCAAGCTTGCTACGAATTACGATGAACTTGACCAATAACCTTACTTGAGCGGGAGACAAATAAAAAAGCAGCTGTCGCAGAGCTAAATCGAGCTAGTTTCAAACTGATTCTGCTTTCCACAAAAACAACCTCAACTCAAGATGTTTTCTCAAAAATTTCCACTTGTAGAAAAGAAAAAAAAAAAATCCTTTCCGCTAAGAACACAGGGACAGAGTCTTCGCTGCTGGCTCCAAGCTCCTCAAAATGAGACACCGCAGCGGTAAAACCCGCCCTGATCTTCACTGCTTCCACCTCGGAGGTTTCGAGGTTTCCGAACCCGAAGTCACGCTTCCAGCTCTCACCACACCCACCAGTGCCGACGTCGGGCTCGGTAACTGGAAGCTCGCGACTACCAAAGCACGGTGCGAGGCAAAACCAGGCAGGGTGCTTGCCAGGGAGCCGCCCTCCCAGCCCAGGGCCCACGCTCAGACGGGTTGGTGACCTTCGAGTGGGACAGAGGAGTGGAAAAACCCCCTCTTTCTGTGCGAACACGACGGCTCGCGCTCTGCTGCTCCTCGTCTCCGAGCTCTGCCTGGCCTGGAGCTCCAGCATTGGGAGCAATCGTCTCTTCCCCTCGAGGGAAGGAAGCTCCCGAGACGTCGCAGCCCTACCCAAACCGTACCGAACTCAGGGCATCATAAGAGAAGGAAGTAAGAGGAAAAGCCGTTCCGCCTGCTCCGCACAGGCTCACGCCCCGAGCCCAGCTTTCACCCAGACAAGGAATCCCCAGCTGGGGACAGAGCAGCGAACCCTCCCGCTGCGCCCGCTCCGCTCCGCCGCCAACCGACCTGGCCAGCTTGACGTTGTCGCTGTCGTCCTTTCCCCACTGCCACTCCTTCCCGGGATCCACGGCAAAGTGCACGGGGAGCAGCTTGTGCTCCGAGTCTGTCAGGGGGATCACGGCTGCACAAGGGAGAGAGACCCCAATTCTGCTGCCCGCCGGGACCAAATCTGGCGCCTTGGCAGCAGCGGCAGCCGTGTTCTGAGCGTCCGCCAAGAACAACATCAGCTCTGAAGGCAACTGGTTACCCCACCAACCCACACAGTGACAGCCAGCGCTTGGGATCACAGAATCATCTCAGAGGGGTTTGGGTGGGGAGGGCCCTTCCGAGCTCACCCAGCCGCGGGCAGGGCCGTCTCCCACCGGCTCGGGCTGCGCAGAGCCCCGGCCAGCCCGGCCTCGCGTGTCTCCGGGGATGGGGCATCTCCCACCTCTCCGAGCAACCCCTGCCAGCGTCCCCCCACCCTCAGCACAACCAGTTTCTCCCGTATTTCCAGTCGGAATCTCCCCTCTTCCAGCTTAAAACCATCGCCCCTCGTCCTGTCGCTGCAGGCCCTGCTGAAGAGCCCGGCCCCGTCTTTCTCCTGAGCACTGGAGGCTGCCGCGAGGTCTCCCCGCAGCCGTCTCCTCCCGCAGCCCCAGCCCTCCCAGCAGAGGGGTTCCAGCCCGTGGATCACTGCTGGGGCCTCCTCCGGCCCCGCTCCCGCAGCCCCAGCTCTGCCCTGTGCTGGGGGCTCCAGAGCTGGACGCAGGGCTCCCGGGGGGTCTCAGAATCCCCCCCCTCGCCCCGTGCCCACGCTGCCGGGGATGCAGCCCAGGGTGCGGTCGGCTTCTGGGCTGCCAGAGCACAGTGCCGGGTCATGGCCAGCTTTGCCCCCACCCCCAGCACCCCCAACCTCCCCTCGGCAGGGCTGCTCTCAGTGATATATTGATATAACTCTATCACCTACCTTGATCTTTTGTGGGTTCCTTCTGCTCCATGGATACCAGGGCAGAAAAATGGGCTTGGTCGTAAGCCAGTACCAAGGGGGAACGATGGCATTTGTTGGCTGGGACTTCCAGGGGAAGATAGATCCCTCCAAAGGGAATGGGGGCAAAGGCTGGAGAGAAAGCAGGGCGGTTAGTCCTCACAACAGGTTAAAGAGTTCCCAGTTGTTTACACTGAGACTGCTCCAGAACAAGCTGTTTGCTTCACCCCAGGTTTCACCTGCAATTATCCCTCAGCTCAAGGGACACTAAAAAAAGCCACAACCCAAACCAGACATCTACTTCACATCGGGAGGAATGCAGCTGCAAAATGAACTCGTACTTTCTATAAAAAGCCCCCTCTTTGCTCCTCCACAAAGACAACTCCAGATTTGCACGCAGGATGACGGTAATTGATTCATCTTTGCTGACAGGAAACCAAGTCTGCGAGTGGAAAACCCGACACGTAGGGAAGGGAATTTCCCACCTCTACACACACGTGTCGGGGCAAAAGAAGCCGAAAGCAACCCATCGCGCGGACGCTCTCCGGAAAGGCAGCAGATCGGACCGCGACGCCGAGCTGTGCCTCGCACCCTCCGTGGGAATCACCCCCAACACCCCACGCGCTGCTCCCCGATCCCAGATCCGAGCAAAAAGACCCCACGAAAACACCCAGCAGGGAGGAAACGCGCGGTCTGCGCACGCACGATTCACGAAGGCTCCGGAAGCACGGCGCAGCTCTCACCTTCCCCTCCCGAGTCCCGCAGCATCGTGTCTGCCACCACCACGATGGGTCTCTTCAGCACGTGGGCGAGGACGAAAACGTGGAACTCCTCCAGGCTCTCGTACACCGGCTCTTCAGAGCTCTCCACACTTCGGGAAACGAGAAAGAAATTCATTCTCAGCCCTTGCGTATTTAATCATCGCTTTTAAAAATAGGAAGAGGTTTCTATGGGCAGCCACGTAGAAGTGGATCATATTAAAAGCTTTCAGCCTGATGGCAGCTCTAATTTATTAGAGATTTTGTATGTAGATTCCCCCAAAACGGGCTATTCCCAGACAAGGGCTGTAGCCAGGGAATGCCACGGCGCCGCTGGGCGCTTCTGCGAGCCTCTTAGGTCAAGAGCCTCACAAGTGGTGCTTGGTTGGGACAGCAACCCAGAGCGAGCACTGCAGAAACCCTCAACCTGTGCTTATTACCCTCATTTCAGAGCCGTCAAGGTGAAAAGGCGTCGGGCAGCACTGAGGTTGTTTCCGGTGACGCTTATGGACCTCTCGTTGCTCCTCGTGATCCTTCACCCTTCCCCTTCAAACCCCACGAGCCCGACCAAAGCAGCAAGCCCCAGCCTTGTTCCTTGACCTGCCCTCGAGCCTCACCCCGCGCCGCACGCTGAAGGAAGAGATTCGCTGTGTTTCACCTCGAAACCTAAGATTTTTCGATATTTACCCTCCGCAGCCGGGCCCGTTGGTGCCGTAGTGCACTCGAGGCTCGCTGGACGCCAGCTTGATCAGCTCGTCCCACTCCCTCTGCCACTCCTCTTCGGTGTAAACCAGCCCAGACTGCAAAATGGCAAACAAAGCCCAGATCTGCACAGTGAGTGTTTCCCAGTCTCCGCAGCGCAGTTTCACACACACAGCCCCAACTTTTCACTACGGATTTACGCAAAAATAGTCAACAAACGATGCAAAAAAGCGGGCATTTCCAAAACTGTGCTCTCATGCCAGCGGGGGCGGATAATCTGCCCGAAAGAGAAGTTTGCCTTTTTGCAGGGTGGAAGTCAACATTTCCACCCACAGAACGAGAGGAACCCTTCGCTCTCACACCAAATCTTTCAGGAGTAAAGATGACACAACCCATCGACGAGAGACAGCCGGACTAGCTAACGGAGAGAACTTCTTTCCCTTCAGAAAACAGAATCACAGAATGGTTGGGGTTGGAAGGGACCTCTGTGGGTCACCCAGCCCAACCCCCTGCCCAAGCAGGGTCACCTACAGCAGGCTGCACAGGACCTTGTCCAGGCGGGGCTGGAATATCTCCAGAGAAGGAGACTCCACAGCCTCCCTGGGCAGCCTGTTCCAGGGCTCCGTCACCCTCAGAGGGAAGAAGTTCTTCCTCGGGTTCAGCTGGAACTTCCCAGGCTTCAGTTTGTGCCCGTTGCCCCTTGTCCTGTCGCTGGGCACCACTGGAAAGAGTCTGGCCCCATCCTCCTGACCCCCCCCCTGCAGATATTTGTAGGCATTTCTAAGGTCCCCTCTCAGCCTTCTCTTCTCCAGGCTGAACAAGCCCAGCTCCCTCAGCCTCTCCTCGTAGGAGAGATGCTCCAGTCCCCTCCTCATCCTTGATGATGAAAGGCACCGCAGCATCCATAAATATTCGATCCAGGGGTGGCTTTGCTATTTCAAACCACGGCAAACCCACGCTGCGCTCGCTTTTCCTGACATCGTGATTGCACCTGGCGACGTGGCGGTCCGAGACGGCGCCGCACCCAGCGGGCTCCGCGGGGGGAACCCCCGCAGGGCTCGGCCCGCTCCTCGGCCCGCTCCTCGGCCCGCTCGACGCTCAGCAGCCAGCCGCCGTCCCGCAGCTTTCTGCCTGCGGAATACGCTGCCTTCGGTACCCTGCTTTGTAACGCCTGCATCGAGGGTCAGACTGAGGAATTGCATCTTTTCTCCGGAACGCAGAAGCTTTTCAAGCAGCTTCCAACACAGCCCCAGAGCTGGAGGCATCGGCAGCCACATTCTTCCCAAGAAAGAGGAGAAATACCTTAAAACCAGAGGATCTGCAAAAAGCTAAGCTCCAGCCTGCTGTATTTCAGGCCATCAGTTGAGAAACACATCGGGCAGGGCAGCGGCCTTACCCTCCTCCTCCTCCTTTCCCCGGCTCCGCACCCAGAGCTCCAGCATCCAAACACAACGTGCTCAGTCCTCAAAGCTGCCAAGAAAACCTCCGAGCCGTGCCCCAGAAGCAACCGACGGCACGTTCGGCTCAGCGAGGCCTTAATTAAGGTTCTGCGCTCCCGGTCACGTCGTCAAGACGCGCTCTTTCATCGCGGAGCTAAAGCTTGGGAAGCAAAGCACGGGAGGAGAACATTGCACCCGGAGCAGGTTGGGAAATTCAGAGCACCATCCATCACCCTGGGCTGCTTCTTTCGGAGCTTCCTCGGAAAGGAGCAGCTCCTCATCCTCGACTGCCAGCCACCCGCTTCAGCGGCGCCTGCGCTTCCTGGCCCGCTGCAGCACCGACACCCCGCAGCCAGGACCCTTCGCCTCGTGCCCCCGCACCTACACCCTGAGGATCTGCAGGTCCTTCCGAGGTCTGCAAGCCACTGCACTTTGCTGATGGCTGACTCGGGAGCACGCGGTTTGAGGAGCTGTGGAAAAGCATGCCTGCAGTAGCAGCAAAGCCTCTGATTAGTTGTTCACCCTCTGCTTCAAACAGGGAAATACATATTTTTTTTTCCAAACTCTCAAGATACAAATCTTTGTGCCCTTCCAAAAATAAAAAGGAAGCTGGAGAGTAACCAACGCCCTTCCGCGTCAGGCGGAAGCACCAGCTCACCCCGCTGACAACAGCACCTCGAGGCGGAGGGGCCGTCTCTCGCCGCGCGAGGACGGCTGCGAAGTTTCCACCCCGACAAAGCCGTCACCCTGCTTTTGGGGAGCCCCCGCGCCGCAGCTCCGAGCAGCCTTTAACGTGGCAAGTTCATGAATTTGCTTTTTTGGCGGAGGAGTTTGCTCCACGCTCCGACCCGAGGCGCATCTCGCTGACCTCCATCGCTGGAGCAACCTACGGGCACAGCGCTGCTTTTCCCCTGAAAGCCCAGCGTGGCCATCAGGTCCTGCTGGGGACCTCCGCTTTCCATCACTACTGGGCATCACGCAGCTCCAAAAGAATTTTCCTACCTCGAAATACAGAGAATTTTGAGTGGCTCAGACTGCAGGACACGTCTCCCCGCGGCACAGCCAAGCGCCACAAGCCAGGGAGCTGCCCAGAATTCCGGACTGGCTTTACCGCGACAGGCAGCACCTCCCAGACCCACGGGACGTTCTACCCGGGCTCTCCCCCCCGCGAAGAGGACCGCGTTCCGCCCGGTTCCTACCTCCTTGTTCTGCTGCGTTTGCTGCCACCGCCAGCGCCGCTTCAGGGCTTCCCTCTCCACGCCTTTCTCCATCAAGGTGTAGAGGGATTTGCGCAGCATCAGGTCTCTGTCGTGGAAACCCCACATGCCTGCACGGGGGAGAAAGGAACAGCAGCGGAGGATCAGCAGCCGCCGGCAGCGCTCCGCCGAGGTCCCACCGCCCGCCAGGAACCAGGGCAAGAGGGGAAATCGGGAAACGGAGGCGGAGAAATGCGAGTTGCTCAAACTAAACAACAAAAACTCCTGGTTCAAAGCCCGCGTTTTCCACCCGCAGCGAGTTTTCACGCAGCTAAATGGAGACGCTGCCACCTCCGCTTCCAGCTCCGCGGCATCTCACGGATGCAGCAAAATATTTGCTCCCAAAACCCCACGCTCCTTTGCATCCCCATCGGATGGGAAGACGAGACCGGGTTAAGGGAGACCACGGTTTCGCTGTGTCTGAAATACAGACACGAAGGGAATGCACAGCCCCGCTGATTTAAAAATCTGGAAACCTCGGAAGATTTACTACGGTCATGCTCGACGGGACAAAATCACATCTGGGCTCTCGAAACTCCAACGTGCGAGAGGAGGGAAGGGGCAGCTCCGTTCTTTCACGCTTCCTTCAGAAACAGAGGGAAGCTCGCCGCAGGGAAGGGGAGGGTATTTCAGCAGTACACGAGCTTGGCAGGCTGCTTCCTCCAGCCCACCCCTCTCCCGCAGAGCCCGAGCGCCGCGACCGCTCGCCCACCCACTGCCATGGTGGCCGGGAGGAGCGGCAGCATCCCGGTTTTCCCGATGGGAAACGCTCGGTCCTGCTCCCAGCAGCTGGTCCTGGGCTCCCCTCCCAGCGCAGCCCCTTCCCCGCCCCGAGCCAGGCGAGGGAGGTGGCACGGGCCCGTCGCCGGCTTGGCAGCGCGGCAGTTGGCTGTCCTGGCAGCCGCCAGCCGAGCCCAGCTCTTACCCAGGGAGGCGGCGTGGAGCAGGCAGTTCCCATCGCCGGTGGTGGCCAGGGGCAGCAGCCTTTGGCAGCTGGGATCCACGGTCGCCCACCAGTTCAGACGACCTGCGAGAACATCGGAGAGTGTGAAAACGGGGCCCGTTACCCAACACGGGACCGGTGCGCTCGTCCCCTCCACGAACGCCGACGAGGGTGGAAACCTGCTCGATCTGCAGGGAAACACCCCAAGAGATGAGCGGTTACGGACCCGGCCCGTGGCTGGAGGAAGGAAGGCGTCAAGACAGGAATAAAGCAACAAAAAGGGGAGAGCGGAGCTGCAAAGCTTCACAGGGATGCAGGGAAACGGCCAGGCTGAACTCACGGTCACACAACCCAGAGTTAAAGCTGGAAGCAGCAGCCAGCCCAGCCAGGCCTTTAACGCAGCCCGGCGCTCTCCCCCCACCCACTTCTCCCCCCACCCTGGTTACCCCAGGCTGGAAACACCTCCCGAAGCGCCCGTCGCAAACGGTGCCCAGCAGCTTTTCCAGTTCATAACTGCTCCTCGTTTCCTCCCGTAACCGACTCCCTCCTATCTAAACCACCTCGCGGCCGCCGGTTTTTCCCTGCTCGCTGGTTTAGGTACAACGCTCAGCAACGTTTGCTGATCCCAGCAGCTTCACCGACGAAAACGCAGCCGGACGGGGCTTTACGCCCTTTAAAAATAGCAGCTTTTTGGTAACAGAAGGCACTCGTAGTATTTCAAGTCAAGAGCATCTAAAAATAGAAGCTAGGAAAAAACGAACACGCCCGCCGCAGTCGAGCACAGCGCGGCTGGAGGTTAAACATTTACCAAGGCGCCGAAGCGGGGCTGAACGCGGACTCTGAACTCCCAGCCCAGCCTGCGTCCGCCCCGCTGGGCCCTTGAACCGGGCGCTGCGACTCCGTCCGGCGGCCGCTCCGCAGCGGACCCCGCGCCACGGGCAGCTCCTTGCCCGGGGGATGCTGCTCGGGCTGCCGACGGGCTGCGCTCGCATCGCTCCTGCGGAAAACCAGTCCCCTCCCGGCATCCCCAACGCAGCTCTCCCCGCTCCGAGCGCAGGCCCCGCCAGCGACCCCCGCTCCCGAACACCGCATTCGTGGCAATTCTTTGCGCAGCCCCAGCAGCAGCGGCTGGAGCAGAGCTAAACACGGAAAACTTGGTTCTAAACCCTGATAAAGAGAGGAAAACACAAAAACGTGGCGCGAGCCGCAGCGCCGGGCGGGGTCATCGCTTTTCTCGGCACGGGGACAGGAACCGGAGTTGGAAAGCGTTGAGTGCGCAGCCTGGGGACAACGGCTTCGCGCGGAAAAGCCGGCTCCTTTGCCTCAGCGCACGGGGCCAGCGGAGCGACGCGAGCAGCAGGACGGCGTCTCGCGACAGCCACCCAAAACGGGACGCTGCCGTAGGCAGCGCCGAGCGGCTTTTATTTCCCCACTTCACGTCGCTCCTGGAGAACCTGCTGCTCTTCTGGACAGCCGGCGGGGGGTCGGGGGGGTTCGCCTCTCCGTCGGAGCTCTGCAGGTTGCGCGGCCTCTCGCCGAGCCGGGTCGATTCGGAGGGGACACACCTCGCGGAGGCATCTCTGCTGCGTGCGGTCGCGCCGCGCACCAAGCCGGCGAGGCAGGCCGAGCAATTTGTACAGATTTCCAGTTACGCAAGAGAAGTCATCTCGAAGGGAACTGCATTCCCCAAAGCCTTCCCCCAACTTTTCGCTCCTATCAAGGCAGTGGAAAGGCCGAGAGGGCCCCTAGAAGTATTTACGACATATTTCTCCGCGCGTGGTTCTTGGGAGCAAGCCCTGAAAGCTCTACGAGAAAGATGACTGGAATGCAGAGCACGAGGGATCTCCCCGCAAGCACGGCTCGAGCGGCGAGGTCGGCGGCAGCTCTTCCGCACGTCTGCAGCCCACCAGCATCAGGAAGCTCCGTCCGCAGCCGCCGCCACGGCTCCCACCGCGTCCAGTTTTGCCACAGAACATCTCCTGGTCGCGGCAGAGATCAGGAACCGGCGCGCAGAGGCGTGGGTTTGGCCAAATCCCGTAGCTTCTTCTAACAGGAACCATCTAAATAGGTCACGGCCGTAGGAAGGAACACAGACGGCGCTCGCTCCTCCCCGCCCGAG
The DNA here is from genome assembly GCF_030867145.1 of Opisthocomus hoazin. Classification (NCBI taxonomy): domain Eukaryota; kingdom Metazoa; phylum Chordata; class Aves; order Opisthocomiformes; family Opisthocomidae; genus Opisthocomus; species Opisthocomus hoazin. Next base: position 2,451,401 of record NC_134443.1, read on the forward strand.
CCGAGGCCTGACTCACCGAGAAGCCAAATGGCTTCCCTAAGGCTACCGGGAATCCAGCGCCGTCGCCTCCGCGTGACCAAGGCAGCGTCCCCGGGTGACTCGGCCTCGCGCTCCTCGGGCTGACGTGACGGATCCAACACGGATCTGGGGCTCTGTCCCCGCTGCCGAAGCGCCGGTGACGGAGCAGGATCACCACCCAGAAGTGGGCTAAGAAAGAGGCTGAAAAAGGTGGCGTCTGCGCTGAAGCAAGCCCACTTCACCTGCCTCAAGCGAGACAAGTCACCCGCAGCCTCCTTCTCTAATCCAGCGCCCATCTCCGAGGAGAACAATTCCTGCAGAAACCATTTCTGTTTCGGGATCTGGCAGCGACCAGAGCTCGTTCAAGTGCGTTTACACCTCGGCAGCGACCTTCTCCCACGCGGTGGGATGATGGCAACCGAAGTCTTCCAACCAACCTGCCGCAACGATGCGGCCCACGGCAGCGGCATCTCGCCGCGAGCTCGGCCGTCCTCCTCCCGGCCCTCGGGGCTGCCTCCCTCCGCAGCGCAGGCTCAGCCTCCCGGTCTCGCCACCAAGGACGACCTGCTGGAGAGCAGCTCTGCAGAGAGGGACTGGGTGTCCTGGGGGACGACAGGGTGACCATGAGCCAGCAGCGTGCCCTGGGTGCCAAGAAGGCCGATGGGGTCCTGGGGTGCATGAGGAGGAGTGTGGGCAGCAGGGCGAGGGAGGTTCTCCTCCCCCTCTGCTCTGCCCTGGGGAGGCCCCATCTGCAGTGCTGGGTCCAGTGCTGGGCTCCCCAGTTCAAGAAAGATGAGGAGCTACTGGAGAGAGTCCAGCAGAGGGCTACGAGGATGAGGAGGGGACTGGAGCATCTCTCCTACGAGGAGAGGCTGAGGGAGCTGGGCTTGTTCAGCCTGGAGAAGAGAAGGCTGAGAGGGGACCTCAGAAATGCTGATCAATATCTGCAGGGGGGGGGTCAGGAGGACAGGGCCAGGCTCTTTCCACTGGTGCCCAGCGACAGGACAAGGGGCAACGGGCACAAACTGGAGCAGAGGAAGCTCCAGCTGAACCCGAGGAAGAACTTCTTCCCTCTGAGGGTGCCGGAGCCCTGGCCCAGGCTGCCCAGGGAGGCTGTGGAGTCTCCTTCTCTGGAGATATTCCAGCCCCCCTGGCCGCGGTGCTGTGCAGCCTGCTCTGGGTGACCTTGCTTGGGCAGGGGGTTGGGCTGGGTGACCCACAGAGGGCCCTGCCAACCTCGACCATGCTGGGATTCTGTGACAGCAGAGGGGCTGAAGGCATGGCAGCAGCGGTCCTCCGCCGGGGGAGCGGTCCGGCAGAGCCCAGCACCCAACTTCTGCGCAGGCTTCACCCGCCTCGTGAAGCGAGGTGGATCCAGACGCGAGCTCGTCTCTCCTGCTGAGGGAACCAGTCCAGCCAATGAGTTATGGGCAGAAATATTTGCAGGTCAGATGCCAGGCGGGTAAGACGGAGGGGGGTACGTGTAAGCACGTGCCTCCGCTCACGCACGGGCTGAGCCCAGGCTGACAAGCTCCCCGAAACGCGGGTGATGCATTACCATGGCACCCACTTCTTTGGCTGCCCGCTCCCAGACGCGGGGTGTTTACGCCCCAAGCACGAGGAATCCCTTTGCCATTTCTTGGACGCCGCTCCCGCAGCGAAGCCAGCACGCTCGTCTCTTCAGTCAGCAGCTTCTAACAGCCCACCTACAGATGTTTACTAAGCCCCAGTCTGCAGGGCGAAGCGGGAGGGCTCTTGCCAACACGCTGGAGGACTTCTGCGGGCGTCCTTGGAGCCGTGTCCCTGACCCCAGGCAGAAAGCCCGACCTCAGAGCCAAGGCAAAGCCATCAAACCCAGGGGTTTCTTCTCAGTTTTTCCTGATTTTATTTTTTTAATAGCCTTGGGCAAGGCACCGCTGACTGTGTGCAACGAGAAAAAGCACTCTGTGTCTCCAAAATATCAGGCAAGGCTTCACCCATTCAGGTTTGTAACCAAGAACGCTAAGGTGGTGGCAAGGGCCAAGCTTTCAGCTCCACCAAGACCTTTTCAGACAACTCTGAGCAGGCTAAAAGCTCTCCGAGAGGGTGTCGTGACGATTTACAGCCACTTTCAAGCACGCTTCCTCCGCCACGGTGGTGTAAAGGGATCGCTGGGTAGCGGGAGAGGAGCATCTGAACATTTATTGGTCTATAAAGCATTTGCTTAATCCCCTAAGGGACAGCACACACTAAATTAATAACAGGAGTCACCGCAGATCACAGCACCCGCTCAAAACCCCGCTTCGAATCCAGCCTGGAGTATTTTATACACGCAGCGCAGCCCTTTATGAAAGATCAACACCCGTTTGTAGCCAACCCACGCACACAACGCGGCCTCGCTTCACCCTGCAACAGGCACTTTCTAAAAATCAATCACTTCACCCTCCCGCTGTCTCCGCCCGCCAGGACGCGTCCCCAGCACACGGCTGGAAAGGCAGAGGCACCCCCAGGCCCCCCACCCCTCGCCGGCGCCGCAGCACGGCGACCCAACCCCCCCCGGCCCCGCGCGGGTGCAGGGCACCGGGCTCGGTTCGCATCAGACATGGCGGCTTCGCCACCGGCCACGCTGCCGTAACGGGATCGCTTGGATCAAGTTTTCATTTCCAAAACATGAGAATATTCCTTACAGGTGCACGTGAGCAGGAGAGGGCTGAAATTTGACACGAGAGAACGCACGCTGCGGCCAGAGGAACGGCTTTCCAGGTGCGACCGCCGCCAAGCAGAGGTGCGCGGGCTCCCGAGGTCGTGCCGGGTGTCCTCCTGCCCCCACCCCGCGTAAGCTGTCCCGGCAACGTTTCCCCTGCCAGCACAGAGGTCCCATTCATTCCCCAGCTAAACGTCACCCGCAGATCACCCAGCAACTGTTCAGGAGGAAAACGGCGCGCTGGAAAGCAAACCCCGCGCTCGCGGGGCGGCTCCTCTGCAGCGAAACGCAAAGCCAGCGGGTGAGCTCGCCTGCGAGGAAGCAGCACACGGAACGCATCATCGACCTAGATCGCGTGCGATCGCTTCTCGTATTTGTCGGCGGCGACGAGCCACCGCGCGCGTCACGCGGGGATTTCTTCCCCCTCCTTCTCTCGGCAAGGCTGGCGGGCGGCGCAGGGACGCTCGGGGGGTGAGATAATGCCGCTCCTGTTCGAGTGTCACCAGCAGTAACGGCACCCGCGATCCACTTACATCCAGTGTCTGCGGGCAAAGCCAAGCAGAGTCTTACTCAGCTCTTGCACCACGTTGTAAAAAGGGGTGAAATGACACCCAGCAGATACGCGGCCTCGCTTCTCCGCAGCCTCAGGCTCCTTCCCGTCGGCGCAACTGGCACCGCCGCATTAGCACCAAAACCAGCACTCACCAGCCTGCTCCAGTGCCACCAGCATCGACTGCTCGATGAGGTCTCGCTCGATGAAGCTGCGGAAGTCCTCGGTGTACACGGTGAGGTCAGGCAGCTGGAAGGTGCAGATGGGCATCTCCAGCAGATGCTCGCTGCTGCCGTTGCTGGAGACGTGGGACCGGGCCAGGGAGACGATGGTCGAGCTGGCGTGGGAAATGCCTCGCGACAGGCGCTTTTCTGAGGACAAAAGAGAGATGAGAACGCACCCGAACGGCGCGGAAGCAGCAAACCTCGCAGAAGCAATTATTAAATCGCTGCCTTCAGCGAGTATTTTTTGGTTGCAAGTGGCCGGATGCTCCGGCATATAAATATTTCAGGCAGCAGAAGGAAGATTGAATTGATCCATCTCATTTTTGTGACACTGACCTTGCACAATGTCATCCTGCCGCTGGAGCGGCGGGCGCCCGGGCCGGGCTGCCTCCTTCTCCGGGGGTTTGTAGCTGCGTCCTTCGTTGAAGGAATGGGGGAGGTTGCCGGCGTGCACTTGCCTCAGCTGTTCAAAGTCACTCAGGGCTGCGCTCAGATCCCAGTTCTTGCCTGGATGGGAAGGCAGCAACAGCGGTCACCGTCACGCCAGAGAGAGATCGAGTCCGTTCCTAAAGCACTGGAACCCAGTAACCGCGCGGTCCATCCCGAAGCAGGGAGGCTGTCTCGCAGAGACCAGGAGGACAGCAGGGCCAGGGCGACTCGCTCCGCCGGGCGCTGGGCGCCCGTGCAGGACTGGTGCTCTGGAAGGGATGCAGCCATGAACCCGACGTGCCCAGACAGCGTCGGCTCTGCGGCGACAGCTTGGAGGGAGGGCTCACACCTCGTGGGCACAGGGACACGTCCCCAGCTTAGCGGGACTCCTCAGTGCTGACATCCGCAGAGCCCAACCAAAGGGCCAAAGACCTCCGATTTTCACAGCACCATGGAGGGGTCTGGGTGGGGAGGGCCCTTCCGAGCTCACCCAGCCGCGGGCAGGGCCGTCTCCCACCGGCTCGGGCTGCGCAGAGCCCCGGCCAGCCCGGCCTCGCGTGTCTCCGGGGATGGGGCATCTCCCACCTCTCTGAGCAACCCCTGCCAGCGTCCCCCCACCCTCAGCACAACTGATTTCTCCCGTATTTCCAGTCTGAGATCTAATTTTGCCAGATCAGGACTGCTGGCTGTCGAATGAAGCAGGGCAGGGTCACCATAACACCATTCACTGAGCACAGCACAGGGGATGGAAGTCAAATAAACAGAATTTTGCCCTCGGGAAAGGGAAACGGAAGGTCAGGCTGTGTCGCGTCCACCAAGACCCACATCAACCCAACGGCCAGTGGCTTCGGGTCACGCCGAGCGCTCCGTTTCGTAACCCTCCGACCGCCGTGAGGACAACCCATCCCAACGCAGGCACCGCTTCTTCGCCGACGAAGGCGGCAGCCTCCCGCTCTCCGTGCCCCCGCCTCATCGCAGGACAAGGCTCGAGCGAAAACCAGACGCCACAAAGCGCCGTTTTCAAAGCTGGCGATTGGGGATACGACTTTTTCAGTCTCCTTTCATGGTTTAAGAGACAGCCACCCAACTCTCTTCCAGCTGGCACCCAAAGTACAGCAGCAAGCGCGGTGCCGGCCGGGCTGGCGGCAGCCACAAGACTTGTGCCACTGCTGGCCAGATAAATAATTCAGCGACACAGCCTGAACTTCGTGGGGCCGAGTGAATCCTTCCAGCAGCTCCTTTCCCTTTCAACGCTGCCCAGCAAGCTGCGAGAACATCGTACATCTTCACGCGCCGAAGGCTTTCAGCGTGCAATAAATTGACCTGTTAGAGGCCACTGTCTTCCAACGGCGAGAATGCACAGAGACAAAAAAAATGATCTGCCAGATGGCTTACATTCGGGAAAATTGTGATTTTTTTTTATTTTTTATGAACACTCGGGCTCTGAAATTCGCACGTCAGCAGACAGCGCGGCGAGCAAGCCAGCTGTGTACGGAGTAACCCCACCACAGGAAGGGTACGTCAACCGCCAACTGGTCTGCGCGGCAGCTCCCGGACGATAAAAGAAGCCATCACGTCCAATTCCCCAAAGGAAACGCGCTTCTCAAGCATTTAACTTCTTTTGACAGATGCAGTCTGCAGCATTTAACGCTTGACTCCAAATGGAAAGCTGTTTTAAGGCTTACCTTTTGAGTCAGGGGATTGGGGGTTTTGCCTTTTTTTTTTTAATGAAATAACGAATCAGTCTCAAGGAACGAGACCGACCCAGCAGGTTCCAGTTCAGCTTCGCCGCCTGCCTTCACGCCTCGGCGGCGGGAGGACCCGCTGGCGGCACTGCCCCACCGCAGCTGCATTTCCCGACCGGCTTCACCGCGTCGGAAACCGGGAACACCCCAAACCGGGGAAACCCCACGCGGAACGCCGGCAGCGAACGGACCCCAAATCCCTGTACAACGGGACGGCCCCGCCACCTGCCAGCACTGGGAGAGGGGGTGCGATGGCCTCGGCTCTGCGGTGCCTGCTCGCAGCCACGAGAGAGGCCGCTCGAGGGGTTCAGGGCAACTTCTGCCAGAGGAGGTTTTGCTGGTGCTCGGACGATGAACGGGAGGTTCCTTTCCCCGGCAGAAAAGCCGGTGGCCCCGGGGACACCCCGAGCCCGAAGGTCAGCCACGGAGGGACCTGCAGCCCAACGCCTCACTGCCAGAACATGGGACGATTCCAAAGCGCAGCACCGAGACGATTTTCCCAATTAAGACATCCCCTTCACAGAATCCCAGCATGGGGCGGTTGGGGGGCCCTCTGGGGATCCCCCAGCCCAACCCCCTGCCCAAGCAGGGTCACCCAGAGCAGGCTGCACAGCACTGCGGCCAGGGGGGCTGGAATATCTCCAGAGAAGGAGACTCCACAGCCTCCCTGGGCAGCCTGGGCCAGGGCTCCGGCACCCTCAGAGGGAAGAAGTTCTTCCTCGGCTTCAGCTGGAGCTTCCTCTGCTCCAGTTTGTGCCCGTTGCCCCTTGTCCTGTCACTGGGCACCACTGGAAAGAGCCTGGCCCCGTCCTCCTGACCCCCCCCTGCAGATATTTAGAGGCATTTCTAAGGTCCCCTCTCAGCCTTCTCTTCTCCAGGCTGAACAAGCCCAGCTCCCTCAGCCTCTCCTCGTAGGGGAGATGCTCCAGTCCCCTCCTCATCCTCGTAGCCCTTGCCCCCGTGGCTTTGTACCCCGCGAGCCCTCGCTGCCGAGGTGACGGGTTTCCAGCGGGGCTGGAGAGCAGAGGGACGGAGGGGACCGTCATCCAGGAGACCCGCCACTGCCGCCAGACAGGGACTTCACTCGACGCGTGCACCAAACTCAACGCTCAGACAGAAAACACGACTTCAGTCGCTCCTATTGCCCTCACACTTCACGTCTGAATAATTCACTTTATGCATCTGTTTTAGCTGACTGCCTTCACTACTGCCCACCCAAAACAGAAAAATCTCGGTGTCTTCCCCGACTTCCACGCCCCAGGAGCCGCCAGCCCCGCCGACGCTGCAGGAGGGAGCAGCACCGCCTCGGCAGCACCTCGTCAGAGCGAGTTAAAACTACGCTGTCAAAATAAACCCGCCCATGCGCCGAGCGGGAGACGGAGAGGTTGAAGGAATATCTGCTTTAACCTTTCTCATGGCAAGCCTAAATGTATCCTCTAAAAGATAATATTAGAAATCCTGATGTGAAACAAAGCAACCTAAACCCAGAAACCAGAAGACAAACACACCACAAACCCCACAGCCCGCCAGACTTCCGCCGAGACGACGCTCAGCCGCAGAAATGCAAGGCTGAGCCCCGAACCCGGCGCAGCCAGCGGGAGTTCTGACGAGGAGCAAGCTACGCCTCGCTGCTGCGAGCGCCGCGCGGAGCCCGGGCCAAGGAGGGGGAGCAAACCCTCTGCTCTGCCCTGGGGAGGCCCCATCTGCAGTGCTGGGTCCAGTGCTGGGCTCCCCAGTTCAAGAAAGACGAGGAGCTACTGGAGAGAGTCCAGCAGAGGGCTGCGAGGATGAGGAGGGGACTGGAGCATCTCTGCTACGAGGAGAGGCTGAGGGAGCTGGGCTTGTTCAGCCTGGAGAAGAGAAGGCTGCGAGGGGACCTTAGAAATGCCTCTAAATATCTGCAGGGGGGAGGTCAGGAGGACGGGGCCAGGCTCTGTCCAGTGGTGCCCAGCGACAGGACAAGGGGCAACGGGCACAAACTGGAGCAGAGGAAGCTCCAGCTGAACATGAGGAAGAACTTCTTCTCTCTAAGGGTGCCGGAGCCCTGGCCCAGGCTGCCCAGGGAGGCTGTGGAGTCTCCTTCTCTGGAGATATTCCAGCCCCCCTGGCCGCGGTGCTGTGCCCCCTGCTCTGGGTGACCCTGCTTGGGCAGGGGGTTGGGCTGGGTGACCCACAGAGGGCCCTGCCAGCTCCTGCCATGCTGGGATTCTGTGACTTCCCCTCCCCCATCTCACGGAGTTTTTGAGACTGCCAGTATTCCACTGTGTTTTGGGGCAAATACACGTGCTCCTTTACGCACGCCGAGCGCTGGAAAGCTGCCGACGCGGCGCGCTCTCGAGGGCTGTCCTCCTGTTTAAAAGCAAACCGGCCGAACGCCGATGACGCCCGCATTCACTCCCCGAGCACCTCAGCGCTCTCCATCACCTTCAGCCAACTGATCCTGTTCCACTGGAGTCTCCTGTGCTGGTGTAAACGGGGCTCTGAGGGGATGCTCTGCCAGGAGAGGTCACCGGCACCGACAACACGGCAATTTATATCGGCATAACCCAACCACCTTCACCAGCAGAACGAGATATACCAGTAACCGCACGGTTCTGCCTACGTAATTACCCCTCTATGGCTTTCCAAACACAGGCAGCCTTCATCTCGTGCTGCTCCTTCAACCCCTTTGACGACATCGCTGCTAGAAAGAAAAAAATTCCTCCAGTTCCGGTGCTCGTGGCGAACACCACAGGCGAACGGAGAGGACGAGGGAAGGGAAACCGCGCTCCCGGCTGACGCGGTCTCCTTCCCAGCGTTTGAAATTCATCACCCGACGGATGCATAACGAGAAACCAAGGCAGAAGTTCACCAGCCGCGACGCCGAGGGCACAATTTTCATATCTCCGGCATCGCACTCGCCAACCGCCAGCCCTCGGGGTCCGGCCGGCAGCTCCCTGCTCCTAGCACAACCCCTTTTTTCCCACCAGCTCCCCGCCTGGCTCTTCCCTTCTTTTATTCCCACTTTTATTTACCTTCGAGCAGGTCTCTGGCCAGTCCCGGCTCTGCCCCCGTCGAGCGAACAAAATCCGACAGGACGATGTCCATAGCCGAGGCCGTGCGCTCATGGATTCCTCCCGGCAGCTGGGGTCGGGGCGCCCGGATCAGCACCTCGGCGTCAATCTACGAACGAGACCAACAGCACACGCGGCTCGCGTTACGAAGAATAAAATAATTAGCTTGGCCAGGCAGCCTCCGGGCTGGCCGGGAACCAGCCGGCGGCAGGTGCCGAGGGGGGAAAATAAACCTCCCCCCCAGTATTAATTGTGCTTTGGGGCTGCTGTTTAACTAATTGCTAATTGCTGGAAGAACACACAAGCGCTACTGCTTTCCTGCCCACGCGCAGGGGCTGCAGCGACGGGCGCACCCAGGGCTCAGCCAAGTCAGCAAAAAACCCAATTCCCATTCCAAAGGCAGCGGAGTTTTTCTTTCCAAGATGGTGGACAAGGAGCAAGGAGAATGAACAGGTTCGTCCGGCAGCAGCGAGCGAGCGGGAAGCTTCCCCGCTGCGTCCGCGGGGAGCTCAGCACCGCTGCCCTCCCCGGGACGCGCAGCCCTCCGCCAGCACCAGGGAAAGGGAAGCAAGGCCAAAACGCTGGCGGTAGCTGTTGCCTACGCAAAACAAAACCAAAAAGGCCCTTTCAGGCAATAAAATACAAAACAATTCCTCTTCTTGCAGAAAAAATACCTGCAGCCGCCCGGGGCTCCTTCCCGGCAGGGCGCAGAGCGCGGGAACGCGAAGCCGCAGCCGGCGCCGCGGTCCCGCCAGGCGCGTGCTCTCGCCGCGCGATCCCAGCCCCGGTTTTCCGCATTCCTCGAGGCAGCGAGGCAGAGCGGCGCGCGCCCACGGGAGCCGGGCAGAGCGCTCCGCGGGCCTCCCTCGCTGCCGAAGGGTCGCGAGAAAAACTCCACTGTCAGGGAAGAGCAACTGCTGGGGAAACCCCTCACCCTGAGCTCAGACTGGGGCGTGGAGCGGAGGGGAGAGGACCTGCAAGGCTGGAGAGGGAGGTGTTGCCCCATTCGGAGCGGGAGAGGAAATTTCTGTATTACGGGGAAGGTGACCAACCCCACTTGTCTTCCTGGCACCCCAAAAAAGGCTCTTTTTGGGCTTATTCCTGGGCAAAACTCCCCAACGGCACGCAGCTCCCAGACCCCAGGAGCTGCGAGTTAAAAGTCCACGCTTCAATCTGGAACTTCCTGGCTTTGGCGGCTCAATACCAAATTCTTCTTCTCTTCCAGGCTCGCCAGCCCCGCACCTCTTGACCTCACGTGGACAGAGAAGCCCCTCCGTGTTCTGTCCTCGCCGGAGCAGTCTCGGGGCTGTTGTCGGCCGCGGGCGATCCGAAACCCGAGCGTCTCTGGACGGCAAAATTTGGCAGGGGGTTTCTTGCTCTCGCCCCATCAGCAACGGAGGGAATGTCCCTACTTAGGACGCTTGTATCCTCTAACCACCAGCGACAGCGATGGACACAGCAAGGTTTCTAACTGAAAACTCACTGCAGCAAAAGCGAACTTCCTTCTGGTGGGGTCGGCATTCGGAAAAAAATCAGCGCAAGCAGCACAGTGCGGCGTTTGGGGAGGAAAAGAGCGGCAGCACAGCCCACGGCCGCCAACTGACGGCGTCCGCCACCACCCAGCAAACCCCAGCGCTCAGGAGCGTCAGGCAGAGCGCAGCTGGCGCACGCCGGGTCCGGCGCCGAGCCGGGAGAGGGATCCATCGCCGGGGATCGCGCCAAGCAACGTCCTCTCCCTCGGGGTTCGGTTGGTGGTTAGCATTTTCTTTCCCGCGCCAGGGAAACGCTCTCTGCTCCGTCCCAGGTAGGAAGCCCAAGCGCAGAGGGGTCTGCGGCCACCACCCAGCCAGGTACAGGCGCCCCGCGCACGCGGACACCCCTACGAGGGGACGCGGACACCGGACGATGCCAGCACCACTGCCCCGCCGCCGTGTACGATCCGTAAGTGACCTTTCCTGCTAGATCACAGGGAGAAACGTGCTAAAGACGACGCATTTAGGACTAAAACCCAGTCATTTCTACGATCTCTGCAGCAGCGACGGTTATTTGCAGGACACACGGAGGAATTAAGCAAATTAAATGATGAAGAGCTGTGATTTAATCGTCCCGAACAACCCGGCCTCTCCCCTCCAGCCCAGCATCGCCGCTGCACGAACTTCGCCCAGAAAACCTTCCGGGGCGCGTTTCCCTCCGATATTTAACCAGAACGGGCAATAAAAAGGGCAGCAGGACTAAGAAAACCAGTTCCCCGGAAGCATTGGAGGAGCATCCCCAGCGCGGCCGGCGTGGACGCGCAGGCCCCGACGCGAAACGCCTTGCCCGTCGTGTTTTGGATTTTGGGGATGAATTTGTGCCTTTAGCGAACCGCTTCCCCGGGATTTTGTTACACAGCTCTGGTCACACCCGGAACACTGCAGCGAGCCACGTCCCGGGGCTCTTCCGTGACCACCCAGCCCGTTTCTCCGAGCCGCCCGCGAAGCGCTTCCGCACCAGGGCTCACCGAGGAGACGCCGCTTCCCAAATATTCACATTTTAAGCTATTCCAGGGGAGAAAAAACCCCCAAACCATCAAATGTAACGCCCTGCGCACCCAGTTCCAGGCTGTGGGCAACCAGTCGCACTCCGAGTCCTCCTCCCGCTGCGACCCACCGCCCTCGTGCCCCAAACTGCCTTAATTTGCAAAGAGTTTAATTAGAACGATTCAGGTGCAGAAAGGAGCCGCAAACGCAGATCTCCAAGCTCTTCAAGCAACGAAAACCTTGGTTCGAGAGGGGGAAGACGACGTCGCGGAGCGTAACGAGCTCTGACCTCACGGCGAGGCGACGGCTGGCTCGCGCGGACCGGGCTCGGCGAGGCTTCGTTACCGACTCCAAATCAAACCACGCTCTTCAGAGCTTCCGAAGAGCAGGCAGGAACGCTCGGCAGCGACCCTCCCGCCGCGACAAGGCCCCATCAGCTCCTGCCTGTCATGTCTCGGGCGAGGAGCAAGACCTCCTCGCTGCTCCTGGCACCAACACGGCACCGTGGCCCAAACCGCCGCCGCCGCGGGGTAAACGCTCGGCAAACGGCGTTCCGGGGCCGAAGCCATCGCCTCTTACGCGTGACCCCGAAGGCGATCGGCCTGCCCTATCCTGGCAGTATACACACCATATTTTAGCTACGCAAAGCAGCAACTAATTGATGGGGGAGCCGTCACGCTTCCCTCGCTGGGGTTTCCAGAAGATGGACGGGGGGAAAAACACCCCAAAAATAAATCCAACCCAATTTATTCGCCAAATGTAATATTGACCTCGCGCCTCGAGAGCCGGGGATGCCAAGGCAGCTCCGCTCCGTCGATCTGGAGGACTCACAAGGGCACGGACGCTCTGGGTGAAGCGCTGCTCCGCTCGCCGCGGCACGCGTGGTCGTGGGCTTCAGGTCCTTCGCTGGGATCCTGATCTCCCGCGCGGAGCGGCTCAGCTGGTTCCTCCCAGCTCGCTCCCCTCGCTCTGCGACGTCGCTCTCTCCCGGCCTCCTTGGCGCGTCCCCTCCCGCGGCTCAGACCTCGCCGCCCACCCTCCGAGCCGGCGGGAGGTCCAACGCGTCGCCGAAACCCCGCAGATGAGGCCGACCCACCTCGGGGCAGCCCGCGGCCCGCAGCTGCCCTCCACCAGAAGCTGCAGAGCAGGAAATTCCCGGAAGATTTTCACCCCGACCGCTTCTGGCCAAACCTTTTGCAAGCATAAGAGTTTATCGGGGCCTCTTTCGCCGACGGATTTTGCGGGAGCACGCGGCTTCCCAGGCGCTTCAGAGCGGTTTGGTGCAAAACTGGCAAACCCCAGGGGGAACAAAGTCAAACCCAAAGCAAACGGCAGCGCAAGGAGCAAAGTTTAAACCCCAAACAGAACAAGCCAAAGCAGGTAGCAGAGTCCAAAGGGGAAAAGCTCAAGAGAAAACCAACCTTCTCCTGGTGCCGGCAGCAGCGCCGGCGGCTCAGGCAGAGACTTCCACCGAGGACGGAGCGACAGCGGTGTCGATGTCGCCTTTGACTGTGCGTGGCTCCTCGTTCTTGAAACCACACGGTCGCAGGCTGTCGGGAATCCTCCGAGCCCAACGCCTCTTCTGCCGTGATGCAAGCGCTCAGCTACGCGGGCGAGAGACCAGGGACCGGAGCGGGAGCCGTGCCGCTCGCTTCTTCGGCCTCCCGATTCGCAACGCCCGCGTTCGGGGCAGACACCGGCATCTTTCCGCTCCCAGCATCGCGCTTCCCCCTGGAATTTGCCGTCTCACCAGATAAGTGATAAGTTGGGGTTATCACTTATAAGTCCAGCTAAGTTGGGGTTCGGAGGGTTCACCTTTCTCCTTCCAGCACCCGTCCCCCTTCCGCACGCCCCTGATCTCTCGCCACGTGCCGTCAAGACAAGGAATCAGGGGAAGCTCAGTGCAGCTCCCATGGAGCCCACGTTCCCCCCGTTTTCCCCCCTCCTCTAGACACACAAGAGTTTCTCCACCGCTACCAGCAGCCCCCCCAGCACGCCCGCCAGCCCAGCTGCCCCAGAAGCCGCTCGTTTTTAGGGACGCTCATCAATCCAGGAGCCTCTTTCCGCCATCATCCCGACGTTCCCGTCGGACGCGTCATGCCGGCGCGGGGCAGCGTCAGCACCCTCGAACCCCCAGGGACCCACGCCGGCTCGGAGCAGCCCAGCACAACGTTGGGGCGTCGTCAGGAACCTCTCGCCGTGAGCATCCCCCCCCCCCCAGCAATTCCTCGAGCGCCCACGCAGACAGCAACGGCGTCATTAGGACACGCGAAAAAACACCTACCCCATAGCGATGTCACAACGTTCAGTTGGCTGATGCTCGTAAAATGCTATAAAAAGCTTCGTTAAGCCTCGCCCTTCTGAGACACGGGCAGGATTCGCAGGCTCGTTTGGGAGGCGGGGGACCGACGAGCGCTCGGCAGCCAAAATGCGAGCGCAGAAGAGTTTCCAGGTCCCAGCCAGGGCACCGCCGGCCGTTTCGTGGGGAAAACCCCGGCAGCACAGCAAGCGCCTTCGCCGCAGTCGGAGGCGAAGGGCCTGGCCGGTATTTTCAGCCCTCACCTGGAAAGAGTCCAACGCAGGGCTGTGAGGATGAGGAGGGGACTGGAGCATCTCTCCTACGAGGAGAGGCTGAGGGAGCTGGGCTTGTTCAGCCTGGAGAAGAGAAGGCTGAGAGGGGACCTTAGAAATGCTGATCAATATCTGCAGGGGGGGGTCAGGAGGACGGGGCCAGGCTCTTTCCAGTGGTGCCCAGTGACAGGACAAGGGGCAACGGGCACAAACTGGAGCAGAGGAAGCTCCAGCTGAACCCGAGGAAGAACTTCTTCCCTCTGAGGGTGACGGAGCCCTGGCCCAGGCTGCCCAGGGAGGCTGTGGAGTCTCCTTCTCTGGAGATATTCCAGCCCCCCTGGCCGCGGTGCTGTGCCCCCTGCTCTGGGTGACCCTGCTTGGGCAGGGGGTTGGGCTGGGTGACCCACAGAGGTCCCTGCCAACCCCGACCATGCTGGGATTCTATGAAAAGGGCACAAGCCTCAGCTCTAAGCAATCACACCCTCGTTACACGCAGGGCCGGATTCCCACACGACCGTCTGCTGGCTCCGGGACCGAGCTCCCTCCACCGCGCGCCTCCTCTGCGGGGTCTCCGAGCCTCCGAACGCGACTCCTGACCCGACCGGGCCAGGCGGGACGGTGCGGATCCACTGCTGCCCGCAGCCGCTCCTCCGCGCGAAGGCGGGGTTTTACGAGGCAAGGACCGCTCCGCAGCCCCGCAGATGCGCTGGGTGCGTCGGTAAGGGTGCCGGCGCGCCGGCGGGAGCTCCTTCTGCCCCGACACCGGCGGCTGTCGCTGCTCCCGGCGCCCGTCGGCCTCCGCAAGCGGTCACCATCCCCTGCGTCGGTCGTGGGGCTGGCGGCACGAGCAGCCCCGCTCGTCTGTGGGGAGAGCGACTCGGGCTGCTAATTAACGTGAGTTAAACAGCCGTGGGTGCCGTCACCCGAAGGGAGGGCTCGTGCCAACCGCTCTCTGGGGAGGTCGGCAGGAATCCGGCACCGGGGCAAAGCCTCGCGCCGGCTGAACTTCCACCGCGGCCGGCACGGGGCGAGCAGCCAGCGCGGCCGCTCCTCCGCACGGAGAAGCTCCGAAATAAGCCTGGCTTTAAATCCGACAGAGTCAGTCACTCGCGTCTCCGCAGGCACGGCCAGCGGCGTCTTCGTTGGGTTTTAACCGCTCCTCTCCCCTCGGTCTTCAAAGCTTCACATCGGCTCGAGGGAACTCGCGGCACGCTGCCTTGCCGGCTGCCCCGATCTGCAACAACGCAGGCTCAAAACAAAGCTAAAAGGTTATTAACAAATTACTCCCCGCCTCCAGACGTTTCTAAAATGTAAAAGCCACGGGGTGTTGCTTAAATCAACCCGAGCAAGAAGAGGACAGGAACGGCCGACGAGTTCCCAGCCCCTCTCCCGCGACGCGTGGGGATCCCGGGAGGGAGCAGCCTGGTGCCCGCCAGACCCGGAGGTGTTTCCCACATTATTTCAGGCTGATTCACTGGGGTTTTTATATTCTTGCCCCGTCCAGAAGGGATGGCTGAGCTCACTGCTGCTGGAAATGCTTCACCCAGCCCTGCTGCCGTGCCTGAACACGCCGTCGCGCCTGCGGAGCGCGGTCCTCTGCGAGCCGTGGAAGGAGAGCGCCAGCGGCAAACGCCGGAGACGACCCCCGAGGAGAAAAACCCCGCAAACAACCCGAGGTTGGGCACCGGCCTCGCCACCGGCCGACCCTCCCGGGGACGCAGCCAGCTCTGCGCCCACGCCTGGCACCGCCCCGGCCGCTTTGTCAGTTTTCCGCAGCGACGGGAGGAAAGCAGAGAAAACGCAGATTTACAGCTCCGCGCCCATGGTCAGAGCCTTCGGGGCTACGAAGATTTGGGAGCCTTCATCACTCTGCTTCCTCCTACAGCAAGGCTGCCCTGGTTTCTGAAAGCCGACCTCATCCCAGCCAGCAACGCAGCGCGAGATCCTCAGCTCTGGCACAAGAGCAGGTCGAACAGAAAAGGAAACGAAACTTGGAATTTATGTATTTCTTTTTGTTTTCAGCCGGTCTCGAAGAAGCTGCCTGGCCCCAGCTCGTGGCGGGGATGGGCAGCCAAGCCCGGGCCGCTGGCCAGGACCGCGCTCGCGGAGGTGCCTTCACCGGCTCTTGCTCTCAGACGAAAACGAAAGCCAGGAGCCGGCGGCCGCGTCCAGCCCCGGGGCATCCGCTTCCTGCTCGCTCCGGGCAGCGGGATGCAGCAACCAGAACTATATTAGGAAACTTCACCGTTTCAGCCCAAGAAAAACGTTTCCTTTTGCGTCAGAAGCCCACGTGCAACCTCTCTCCTTCCTAAGCTCGAGCTTTCAAGTCAACATCACACGCCACCAGCAACCCAAGAGGACTTTCATCTTCCCCTGCGTTTACGCACTCCCTCTGCGCCGCGTGCGTTCTGATTTTACACCGAGTTTGGGCTGGGCAGGTGCGTTTCCCAGCTGAGTTACTAAAAAAATCTCTTAAGATCTGGGCACACCAGCAGCCTCTGAGCCCATGCACGATCGCTAACGAGGAGCACGATGAAGCGATGGCGGCGCAGGGGGAATTGGACGAGACCGTCCCTGGGGTGTTCGCCAGGCAGACGCCAACCAATCCAGCCGATAAAACTCGCGCCGTCGGTGGGTTTAACGCCCGAGGAAACATCGGTAACAGCGTCCTGCAACACCACGCTCCAGATCCTGCCAGCTCTCCGCCCACGGGATTGGACCGCGTTACCCACGGGTGCTCTGCTGCTTCTGCAACGGGTCCAGGGGCTCTTCCCCCCGCGGCGCGCGCCGGGGCCCGAGCACGCAGCGGTGTCTCCAGCGCAGCACCGAGACGACGCTGAGGCGCGAGTCACGGCCAGCTCTGAACCCTAACGAGCGCCATCCTCACACAAAGAGTCGTTCTCGCTGGGTCACCGCGCCCGCGAAAGCCGGGGGTGAGAGCCGCGCATCCCCGAGCGCCGCGAGGACGCCTCTGCCGACGGCTGCCTGCGGGCTTCACCCTCCCGGCGCCGGAACGGCTCGCACGGAGAAAAGCCGGGTTCAGTCAATCTCTGCCCGAGCCTGCAAAGCCCTCGGAACAGAAACGGAGCAAGGTTAAAACACCGAACACCCACCCAAACCCAGAGCGAAGTCGGAAAACGCCACCGGAGCGAAGCGAGCCGCAGCCCCCTCGCGTCCCCCGGCCTCTCCGCGGGACAACGCGACGCCGGAATTCACCCGCCGGGCTCCGGCACGCGCTGACCCGACGCGAAGCCGGAGCGGTGCGGAGCGTCCCGGTGCCCCGTGGCAGTGGTGAAACCGCACGACTGCGATCCCCGCCCCAGCTCCATCCGGCAGATTGGGAGAGACCACGGGAAGAAGTAAGAAGGACGCGAGGTAAAATAATCCACCGAGCCCCAGCTTCACCGCTCGCGTCTTCCAGGGCACAGCGGGGGGAATCGCCAAGCGCACGTAACCACGTCAGCGTTTCTCTGGGAATGAACGCGATCCGCGGGCCGGGAAGGACGGGCGAACGGTTCCAGGATCATCATTTAGAGGGGCTTTAATTTTCACGTTCCACTAAGATTTTGATCACATTGAGAACTTCAGAAAAAGAAAAAAAACAATATATAATAAGAGGGCTAACGTCCAAGCTAAGCGTTAAACACGATGCAGAACTCCAGCCTTCGCTACCTCTTGGTGTTTCCAGGAATATTTCAGGAGCATAAAACTACCTCGTCTCTTCCCCAGTTCCGCCGCGCGGCTTTTTGGCAAGGGCAGGAACCCGAGCCGGGACTCGGCAGCACAACGCCAGCACCCGACCTCGGCCGGGCACCTCCACCTCGCCCCGGCCTCGCGGCGGGAGACAGGACGACCCCACCCCGGCGCTGGACCCTCCGCAGCCCCCGGGCACCTTCCGCTGAGATCTGGAGGTGCCGAAACCCACGCGAGATCTCGTCCTGCCGGAAGCTTCTCGCTCCCGGCCGCCGGTCACCCGCTCTGCTCCGCCAAGCTCCACCAGCGGCGAGACGGGCGAGACTTGGGTGCCACGAGCAGCCCCGCGCCTGCTCCTAACGAGCCTTATCGGAATAGCGACAAGCGAAATCAGCTACTCACGCGGCTCAGCTCCCGACGAGCGAGATCTGAAGGTCCTCCAGGGAGGCTCCTCGCTTCCTGCTCCTTCCCACCACCGCGGGACGCTGCCCTGGCGCCAGCCCGCACCGCTGACCCGGCACCGGCAGGTTACCTAACGTGCGCGAGAACAGCCGAAACACCGAGCCGGGATTAGCGACGCCGCGCTGGACCTGACCTAATACCTTGATTACGGTCGTTAAGCTCCGACTAGGCGCAGCGCGAGACGGCGTACGGACCGCACAGCTCTCGCTCCAGCGAGGGCGAAAAATCAAACCGGCAGCTCGTCACCGAACCCCCGGTGCCAGAGCCCACACAGCGGTTATCCCTGGGGGAAAGGAAGGCGCAAGAAAACCCACGAGCTCGCCGCCTCCTTCGGCCCCGGGAAGGGGCACCGTGGGCGCAGAGAGAACGCCCGTCCCCGCGGCGAGACGAGGAGTGTCCGGTCCCCGCAGCGAGACGAGGAGTGTTCGTCGCGAGGGGCGACGGGCAGCCAGGCATCTGGACGCAGCTCCTCGATGAGCTTCACCCTCCGGGGCGGGCCCGGCCTCGCAGCCTCCCGCAGGGTTTCGGCGGGGCCGGCTGCCTCAGGACCGCACGCCGGCCCCGCGCGCGGAGCCCTCCAGCCGGGCAGAGCTGCGCTGACAAACGCGCTGTTGCTCAAGAGCCGCAGCGCAAGCCAAGCCGCCGTTGGGCAAGAGTCGCAGCGAGAGTTTATAAAAACGGGGCGACTTTCACTTGCTTGACTGTTTTTAAATAAACCCTTTCCGCTGTTTTCCCGAGCTGCAGCCACCCCCTTCCCTCTGCTCTGAACACCACCGTGCAAACTTCAGCACCCCGATTTCTCCACAACCGGGGTGGGAGCAGGCGCCGGCAGCTGCCCAGGAGCGCAGGCTCCCGGCCGTAGCAGAGCCAGGAACAGCCTCCAACACAGACGCAGCAGCTCCCGTCCCTCCGAGGCTCTACCCCCATCATCGTCATCGCTCTCCTCCACCAGTTCCTCCTTCGAGGGGGTTTGTGCTTTCCAGGATAAATTACAAAAGAATTCAGGGCAGAACCAAGGGCTGTGGTGTCCGGCCACAGGCGCAGCTTGCTTCACGGGGCCGCGCCGACGGCAGTGGCAGGAGCAGCAGGCGAAGAGTCTCCTTCTCTGGAGATATTCAAGACCCGCCTGGACAAGGTCCTGTGCAGCCTGCTGTAGGTGACCCTGCTTCAGCAGGAGGGTTGGACTAGATGACCCACAGAGGTCCCTTCCAACCCCTACTATTCTGTGATTCTGTGAAACGACTGCCCGAAGCAGAGCTCCGCGCAGCCGCCCTTCCTCGCGCCGCGGCTCGGCAAAGCCGCCGAAGGGCTCGACGAGCGCGGCAGCACCCGCTGTGCTCCCAGGAACGACAGTCATTACAGAGCGGCTCTCTCCCCGTTTCGGCCAACGCCGAGGCACGTAGCTAAACCCAACGCGGTTTTCTGAGCGGCTGCACTTGAGGAAATCCAGTCGGAGGAAGATGGGGCCAGGCTCTTTCCAGTGGTGCCCAGCGACAGGACAAGGGGCAACGGGCACAAACTGAGGCAGAGGAAGCTCCAGCTGAACCCGAGGAAGAACTTCTTCCCTCTGAGGGTGACGGAGCCCTGGCCCAGGCTGCCCAGGGAGGCTGTGGAGTCTCCTTCTCTGGAGATATTCCAGCCCCCCTGGCCGCGGTGCTGTGCAGCCTGCTCTGGGTGACCCTGCTTGGGCAGGGGGTTGGGCTGGGGGACCCACAGAGGGCCCTGCCAACCCCGAACATTCTGTGATTCTGTGGAGGGAACTTCACCTGCCTAAAGCAGGCTGCTGCTATTTCCAGCCCAAACCCCGGCTTCGCAAGAGAGCCCAGCACTCGCCGGCCTCCCGGGGGGACGCTCGCAGTCGGCACCTCGGAAACCAGGCCACGGCAGATCTCGCCACCCCACCAAGCACCGCTGCTCCCCGCGGTCTCCTGCTCCGGCCCTCCTCCCGCCGGGAAAATCTGATTTTCTGTCAGCAACGAGTTCACAGTTTTGCCAAAGTGCTGCCAGAGCCGAGGCGCTCGCTGGGACACAGCGAGGGAGCGTCGCTCCCAGCACCTCCCCACTGCCCCACGGCGAGCGGCCGCATCCTGCCGCGGCCGCGCAACGGCAGAGCCACGCCAGAAACGCCGCAAACTCTCAGCAGAAAACCAAACCAACCAAAATTAAAGCACTAGAGAGACCCCGGTCCTGACCCTCGCGAGCGTCTGGGCGCACAAGTCCCCTCACCTCGCCGGCCGCCCTCTGTTCTCGCAGGGGTCTGCGCGCCCCGCGCCCACCGCTCGCCTGTCGAAGGGCCGGCTCTGCCAGCCGGCCGCACCGAGTCGCGTGCTCGTAGCCAGCAGCCCGGCCGCTGCCCCTCCCAGCTGCGCCGCACACAACGCCGCGCGCCGCCGCGCCGTCTCCCCTCCGCAAGCTTCTCTTCAGCCAGCAAAAACACACGCTCAAGCAGTGCAACGCCGCTTTTCCCCAAAAAACACCCCAAACGCAGCCGCTCGAGCGGCCGCACAGCGGCTTCGCCGGTGCGCTTTGCGTCGAGAACACCCCTCGCTCTTCTCGCCACGCTGCCATGGGCAGAGAGGAGCGCGGTGCCCGCTCCGCGCAGGTGAAAGCCGCGAAGCCGCAAGCCACCGCGCCGTTTATTTTCCTTTTTCCCCCTACTCTGTCCTGAAGCTGCCCATCCAATGCCTCCAATCAGCACCACAACGTTTCCTTTTCTTTTAAACTCTCTGAAGGAAAAAAGCGCCCAAGACAAATTTGCCGCAACGCTTCACCGCCCCGCCGCGCTCCCCCTGCGACACCGAGCTGCCAGATTCTCGATCGCCGCGCACGGGTTGCAAAGGCCGAGCTCCGTGCAAGGCGCAGCAGCAAGCGGCCCCCAGCCCGAGGGCCCGGCAGTGGCGCGGGAGCGGTCAGGCTTCGCTGAGAGAGCGGAACCACGCAGCGGGGTCCGGAGGAAGAACGCGGACACCGTCAGCGAGCCGATGCGGAGAATTCCATCCGCCAAGTTTGGCTTCCCCGCCTTCACGACTTCAGCTGACGA
Source organism: Opisthocomus hoazin (assembly GCF_030867145.1). Lineage (NCBI taxonomy): Eukaryota > Metazoa > Chordata > Aves > Opisthocomiformes > Opisthocomidae > Opisthocomus > Opisthocomus hoazin. Next base: position 2,472,388 of record NC_134443.1, read on the forward strand.
TAACGACTTTATTCGCCCTACAATTCAAGGATGAAAAATCATTTTCCCTGCACGCTGCGAGCGCACCGCCGGCGGCAAACGCCTCGCGGAGCCGATCGTCAGGCAGATGGCACCGCGTGGCGCCCGCCCGTCGCGCAGGCGTCGCGGCAGGGACGAGCCCCCCGTGCCCCGGCGCAGCAGGGAGGCTCCGTCCCGTTACCGCGCTCCCTGCGTCAGCGACTCCCGCGGCGCGGCGTCGGCGCGAGACGTCTCCCTTCGGCACGGGATCGCCAGAGCCGGTGAGTCACCGCCGGCCTCCTCGCCCACAAGGAAAGCGCTCGGAGTCCGCGGCTCGGCAGCCTGCAATTAGCCGGACGAGAAACTCCCTTTCCTCCCGAGATTACGACGACGGCTCCGCGCCGGAGTTGTTTCGAAGCCGGTGTCTCGTCGCGGCACGGTCGCGGCCCTGACGCACGGATCCCCGCACAGACGCCTCGCGCGGCTCAGCGGGCGCGAGGGAGAGAGACAGCGGCGCTTGGCCGGGGCGAGACCCCCGGGACGGGGCCTGGCAGCCACCTCTGCTCCGGCCGCGTCTCCAGGCTGCCAGCGGCAAACCCCGCTTGGCCCAGGCTGTGGAAAAGTACCCAAATCCCCCCGATCTGCCCCCAAAACCAGCGCCGGGGAGCGGGGCCGAACACCCAGCGCCCACCGCCCTGTCTCTGCCAGCCCCGGTGCGGTTTTCGCCCGCTCTGGCTCAGGCCCGGTGGCAAAGCCGGGCTCTACCCCGCTCCCGGGGACTTCGGCCGACCCAAGGCACCGAGACCAGACCCACGACGCCGGGGCCTGCCGCTCCCGCGGGGGGGGGAGGGAGCCCGGCCGCCCCCCTCCCCGGCCCCACCGGCGCCCGGGCCCAGCCACGGGCCTAGGCGGGACCCGCGGCCGCTTGAGGCAGCGCCGTGACCCCGGCGGGACCCGCCGCCGCCCCAGGCCCGGCCCCGCCGAAAACTTTCCCAAAGAGCGAGCCCCGAGCCCGCCGTTACCTGCGCGCGGCTCCATGGCGCTGCGCTGCGCTCCGCTCCGCTCCGCACCGGGCCCGGCCCGGCCGCCGCCGCCTCGGCCGCGCTCCCGGAGGGGCGGGAAGTGACCGCGCTCCGCCGCCGCCGCCGCCGCCCGGAACGCCGCGCCGCCCCCGTTCCCGCCCGGAACGCTTTGACGGGCGCACGCCGCCGCTCCGCCCCGCCCCGCCGGGCCGGGCCCAGCCAATGGCGACGGCGCCTGCGCGGGGGGGGGGGGGGGGGGGCAGGGGAGGGGAGAGCGCCCCCTGCAGACGGGCGGAGGGCTGTGCGTGGGGCCTCGACCTCTGCCTGGGGCCCGAACCCGCATCGTGGGGCCTGCGTGGGGCCTGAACCCACCGGGCTGGGGCTTAAACCCTAGCGTGGGGCCAGTAACCCCCTGCTTGGGGCCAGTAACTCCCAGCATGGGGCCTGAACACCCTGCATGGGGCCTGCATGCGGCCAGTAACCTCCTGCGTGCGGCCCGAACCCACCGGGTTGGGGTTTAAACCCCAGTGTGGGGCCTGAACCCCCTGCGTGGGGCCCGAGACCCTGCGTGGGGCCTGCGTGGGGCCAGTAACCCCCTGCTTGGGGCCAGTAACTCCCAGTGTGGGGCCTGAACCCCTGCGTGGGGCCTGAACCTACCGGGTTGGGGCTTAAACCCCAGCGTGGGGCCTCTAACCCCCTGCGTGGGGCCCAAGACCCTGCGTGGGGTCTGAACCCACTGAGTCGGGGCTTAAACCTCAGTGTGGGGCCTGTAATCCCCATCGTGGGGCCTGATCCCCTGCGTGGGGCCTGAACCCCTGCGTGGGGCCTGAACCCACCGGATTGGGGCTTAAACCCCAGTGTGTGGCCTCTAACCCCCTGCGTGGGGCCTGATCCCCTGCGTGGGGCCTGTGTGGGGCCAGTAACCCCCTGCTTGGGGCCCGAACCTACCGGGTTGGGGCTTAAACTCCAGCGTGGGGCCTGAACCCCCTGCGTGGGGCCCAAGACCCTGCGTGGGGCCTGCACCCCCAAATCCTGGAGGCCGAGGGGAAGGTGCCCGGTCCCCCGAGGCTGATTCCCGCTGGGAATTGTTTTCCCGGGTGGGGGAAGGTGAAGCCACCTCTCTCGGCCCCGCGGCGCACAGGGCCGAGTGGGCCGGGCAGCACCGGCTGCCTGGCATTCCCCCTGCCGTGGGTGCCGGCGGCCGCGGGCGAAGCACGCTGGGAATCCGCCCCGGCGCTGCCACTCGGGTTGCTTCCCGGAGCCAGGAGGACGCGTCCTCGCAAAGCCGAACTGGAGATCTCGGTGGTCGGTGCGGGGAGACCCGCGGTGCCGCCAGCTCTGCCACGAGGTGCCGGGATGTGCTGGGAAATCCCGGCAGAGCGCCCACAGGGAACGGCCGGTCGGGTGTTTTTACCGCTCGGTCCATCTCACAGAATCCCAGCATGGGGGGGGCTGGCAGGGCCCTCTGTGGGTCACCCAGCCCAATCCCCTGCCCAAGCAGGGTCACCCAGAGCAGGCTGCACAGCACCGCGTCCAGGCGGGGCTGGAATATCTCCAGAGAAGGAGACTCCACAGCCTCCCTGGGCAGCCTGGGCCAGGGCTCCGTCACCCTCAGAGGGAAGAAGTTCTTCCTCGGGTTCAGCTGGAGCTTCCTCTGCTCCAGTTTGTGCCCGTTGCCCCTTGTCCTGTCGCTGGGCACCACTGGGAAGAGTCTGGCCCCATCCTCCTGACCCCCACCCTGCAGATATTGATCGGCATTTCTAAGGTCCCCTCTCAGCCTTCTCTTCTCCAGGCTGAACAAGCCCAGCTCCCTCAGCCTCTCCTCCTAGGAGAGATGCTCCAGTCCCCTCCTCATCCTCGCAGCCCTGCGCTGGACTCTCTCTGGTAGCTCAGCCCTTTGGCTGCAGAGACGCGTTTCCCTCGAGAAGGGCAGGGACGGGCCCCAGGTCGGTGCGGTGGTGGCAGCCGGGGTGCGGGGGCTGCTCGGGCCGGCGGCGGCCGGTGGCAAACCCCCGGCGCGGGGCCGTCATGCGCAGCGTTCAGCTGATCCCGGCGCTGAATCGCAGGCTTTGTTCTCCGCCAGCAGCCCAGCGTTGTTTATGTCGCAGACAAAAGGATTGTTTATCGTGGCAGGGGCAGAGAAAACTCCAGCAAAGAACGAACGGTCTGTGCCGCGGCGTCCCGGCCTCCCCGGAGGCGTGTTCCCCCCGCCGCCACGCGTGTTCCGAGCAGAGACTTTTCTGAGTGCCTCTGACTTCCAAGCGATCGATAGCGACGGTCGCGCTGCCGGCGTGGGCCCAGGCTTCGTGTCGTCCCCTGCCCGTGCTGCTTGCATCCGCTGCTTCTTTCCAGCTGCCCGGAGCAATGACAGGGGCTCAGCGGCGCAGGCACGGTGTTAAATAGGAGTAAAGTCTTGCCTCTCCCCTGCCAGTTCGAGTTCAAAGCCTTTCCGCAGCTGGGAGCAGGGGTTTTGTCAATGAATTTCCCTCTGAGGAGACGGGCGAGGCCTCCATGCCCACCATCGGTAACGCTGGTGCTGCCCTTCCATCCGAAATCACGCAACGGGCGCAGCGATGGTGACGCTGACGGTGACACCAACGGCCGGCCCCCGCGACACCTCCGCTCCCGGGCTGCCCCACGGCTGCTCGCAGCTCCCCAGCTCCCTCCTGGGCCTGGGTCTCGTCGGCATCAGCTGTTTTAGGAGCTCAGCACAGTTTTGTTTGTGTCCTCAGCATCCCTTCAGCTGAGCGTTCGCAGGACCTTGGGCTCACCGGCTCGGCACGCTGGCTCCCCTTTCACACTGCCGGCCCGAGGAGCTTCTGTCAGCGGGGAGAAGGCGTTTGCGTCGTGTCGGCTGTGCTGCGCTGGGCCTCGATGCAGGAGGATCGATGCAGCCGCAGCAGCAGCTCCTCTTGGCTAATGCAAGCGGCGCTGCAAAGCCCGGGCCGGGCTCTCGTCTCCCCGGGGCCTGAGGGAGAAGCAAACGGATCGTGGAGGTTCAAACTGCTGGCTGCAAGGGCGCTGAGTGCTCGCACAGCCTCCCCACTGCTCCGTTCCTACCTTCCTGTCTCACACGGAAGGGCGAGAGCTCTCTTCTTGCTCCTGTGTTCTCCGCTGCCGAACTCCCTGCCCCTGGCTGGGACCTCTCTGTGCACCCCAAACCGCCCGAGGAGTCTTAAACAGAAAGCACGTGGGCAGCGTCGCGGCTCAGCTCCGCTCTCCTGCGGTCCCCAGGGCTGGTCGCCATCGGCTGCGCCGTGCCGTGTCCTCGAGCGACCGCGCGCAGCTCCGCCGACCGGCGCGCAACCCGCTCGCCTGGGTGCTTTTCACAGAATCACAGAATCACAGAATGGTGGGGGTTGGAAGGGCCCTCTGTGGGTCACCCAGTCCAGCCCCCTGCCCAAGCAGGGTCACCCAGAGCAGGCTGCCCAGCACCGCGTCCCGGTGTTGCTCTTCCAGGCAAGAGACCGTGCGCTCCCGAGCGTCGACCCCGATTTCATCCGGAGCTTTGTGATCCTGTCGCTGCGGCTGGGAGCCGGCGGTGATGGAGCCTTGTCCCGAGACCCCGCGAGACGCCCAGCAGTCGCAGCCGTTCCCGTCCGCGGCGGCTCTGAGAGGCAGAACACGGAGCTGCAGGACGGTTCTCAAAATGCCCCTTGGTGGGAAGGGGCCTGCCTGCAAAGCGCAGGAGCAGGGGAAGGGCTGTCTGGAGGAGAGGACAGGCGGCAGGCCTGGGTCTGACGAGACGCCTCGCGATGCGGCCGCGGGGCGACCAGCTGAGCTGCAAACGCCCGCCCAGCCATCGGGGCTGGCGTTACTGCGGGGTTGTCACAGCGGTGCCGTTCGCAGCGGCGCTGACCTGGGGCTGTGCCTTAAAACCGCCCGCAGCACCGTCCTCCGTCCTCGGCGAGGAGGCAGCACGGCAGAGGAGCGGGCCCTCGGTCTCAGCCCCTTCGCTGGACTCGAAACCAAGGCGGCAGGAGGAGAGCCACACGCTAAGCTCCCCGCGTTCCTCCCCGGCACAGCACGGAGGCAGGGAGCGACGTGGACGACCGCACGGCGCTGCCTTTGATGGCAGACACCACAGTTCTGTGAACGACCGAATCGTTCGATTCTTGCTGCTCGCTACGGTGCCATCAGCCACTCGGGGACAAATTCTGTCACGACGCAAGCAGGGACGGCTCCACTGAGCTCCGCGGAGCCTCACCCACCTACATCAGCTCCTGAGTTTGTTATTGGATGGGATTTCATTTGATTTTTTTTTTCCATTCGGATGAAAGCTTTCTCCGAATGTCCAGCTGGAAATCTCGCAGCAGCTCCTGCACAACTCGCTCCTCAGACGCCGGACAAATAGCAGTGCTCTGCACTTCGGAAGACCCTTTCGTCTGAGGATTTCAGGGGACTTCGCGTATGGGAATGCATTAACCCTTCCAGCAGCCCCCAGTTTTGCTCCAGTCCCTTTACAAAGGCGGGAGGCAGCCCTCCCTTCCGGAAGGTTCACGGGCTCGTTTGTGTCCCCAGTGGGTCAGGCTGGAAAGGAGAGCAGAATTCCCAACAGCCAGCCCTAACTGCCAACAGCGGAAGGTGAAAATCCTGATTTTTCCAAGTCTGGAGAGTCGACCCGCAGAATCTGAGCGTTGCCATGGGTTTACCCTGCTGGGACTCGAGCGGGAATGGGCACCGTGGCCAGGAGCTGCGGGGTGATCTGTGTGATGGAGCGCAGTCAGACCGGCCGCGGGCTGCTGGGTGTGCAGCCAGGCAATGGAACGTCGGGGTTTGGAACTGGGGGTCCTGGGGGGCCTTGCTCTGAAGTCAGAAAGGAAATACAAAGCAGCATGCTGCAGAGGAGAGTGCCGGCTCCAGGAGGGAGAGCGCGGGGAAGGCATCAGCCGACTCGGCTGAAGAACCCCGTTTTCGCTCGGTTTCTCGGTGACGCGAGCGGAGCCTTCCCCTGGTGGTTTTAGCTGGATCGGCGTCAGCGAGGGTGCGAACGGGAGGATGGGGCACGGGAAGAAGGCGAGGGTGAGGCAGGGCTGGCGAGAGGCAGAGCGGGAGCTGCCGGCTGCGGAGCTGCCGAGGGGAGTCCACGTCTGGCTCTGCCGGAAGGGGCACAGCCTGGGTGTGACCTTCCCTTCGGAAAGCCCCAGAGGGGAAGCAAATCTGAGACGATTGTGGGTCCGCTGGGATGTGTTTGGCTCACTCGTGAACTGTTACGCTTAATTTTGTGACAGCTGGGGTGGACTGTATGGCTCTTCATGCCTTGGAAATGAAAAAAAAAACCATTGTGAAACAAATTAAAAACTCATAAACCCAGAGAAGAGCTAAAGCCCCAAGCCACTCCCGTCTCTCTGTGTTGGATGTTCCTGTCCCTTCTGCGGAGAGCGAGGTGAAGTGTGTGTTTGTAGGAGGTCACCGACGCGGTGGCATGGAGCCCCCGCTCGCTCAGCCTGCTGCCAAGCCCAGGGGGGCCCAGCATGCGTCACCCCGGGTTTGGATGGGGTTTTCCCCCACGGGGACACGGGCTGGTGTCCCAGCACAGCAAAGCCCCCGTGCAGCCCCTCTGCGTCCGACCGAGGAGCTGATTTTCAGGCTGGACGCTGAGCCTGAGTCCACAGCAGCAACCCCGCTCCTCCGGCGGTGAGGAACGGACCCACAGCTTCACGCCACAGGCAAAGCGCAGCGGTTTTCCCTTTCTTCTGAAGCCTCGGGCGCTGGTCGTCAGCCGAATTAGTGCCCGCCGTGGCACAGGGCTGATAGCAGACTGCTGGAGCAGCCGTAAGGGCCCGCTGTGCTGACGGCACCCGCGGCGTGACGCACCAGCACCGTTACGGCGCTTGGCATCACGGGTACGAAGGAAGATTAAAGCGCGGTCTCGACCGAGTGCGCTGACTGGCCTGGATTTGTTAGGGGACGTGAGGATAAATGAGAAGAGTGCCACAAAGAGGATCAGGGGCTGGAGTCGAGGGGGATAAAGACAGAGGAGCAGATGGCGAGCACAGCCAAGACACCGAAGAAGGGAGGCGAGGCACGCGGGAGCCCAGGACCGCCGTTGTCCAGGCCATGTACCAAAATCATTTCACTAGCGAGGAGAAACGTATGACGAGGACGCAGAGGGCTCGCAGACACAAAGTCTTTTCAGCTTAACCTGGGCTCGACCAGTTAGCTCTGGTCTGGTTTGCAAAGAAGACTTATAAAGGCCTCCACTAGCAGGGCCGTGAAAAGCTTTTCTTGCCTTAAAACTCACTTGACTTTTCCCAAAAACCTTACGGAGTGGCCAATTAACTCAACGTAACTGACAGATAGACGCAGCTTCCAAAAGACAGTGGATGAAGTTTTGGACCCAGATGAACCTTTGCTTGTTTATTTGCTTCCCCCTCCATCACTGTTAAAAGGGGAAGCACAATAAGATGATGAAAAAATAATGAGGTGAAGTAAACCATTCCACATAATGAAGCGTGCTCGTTTTCCAAGGCCAACAGGAAACCACAAGGCTGACTGTAGGCCAGCTCAATAGCTGCGGAAATTGTTCCCAAGGCAGTTAAAGGGAGTTACTTGTAGTTACTAATGAGAGATAATTGAGTAGGAAAAAAGACATGCCTACTCATGGTGCGATGACTTTTTTTTTACTCGGTTAGAAAAGCAGAGGGCTAAATGGCAGCCGAGAAGCAAAGCTAATAGGAAAATGAACTCATTTTTGGCTTCGCGGGCCTGAAACTCTTCAAAGATGGAAAGTCATCCAAACCTCGTTTTGCCTGCCAAGAGCCTCTTCTTTAGGCAGCGCTTTTCCTCGGGAGACCGGAACGCTGCGGCAGAAGGTGTCTCGGGCGGGAGCGTCGTTTTGGAGTGTAGGCACTGAGAAAGGGCCGGGACTCTCCCGAGTCACCAGAAACCAGACGCAGACCGGGACCGGGGTGCTGTAAGCTTTCTTGCACGCAGGAGGGAGATACGTAATGAAAATTACTTTGTATTAATGAAAACCAGACAAAGAAAAACATCACGAGACACACAGGCACAACTGTTTCTAAGCAACTACTCTGTTTTTCAAAGTTTGCATGAGTTTCAACTCCCGTCTGCTGGCAGTGGGCTGCTTTTCCTCTCCTGTGCCCAGCGCTGTTGCCCGTTCAGTGACGCGGCAGGGAGCCGGTTTTGTCGCTGAACTGAAGATGTTACTTTAGAGGAGCAAAGACTTCGTCCTTGCCCGTTTCTGGAGCTGGGCTCGCTCACGCCGCCGTTTCAACCTGAATCGCTGGGATTCCGTTTACAAGCTTGTGTTCAATTAGTTCGAGGTGAGCAGTGGTGCACGAGTGTTCCGTGGGACAGCCGCTCAAATCTGGGGAAAGAACCAGCATCATCTGCTACAGCAGAGACGGGAAGAATTCTTTTCCTACCCTGAGAGAGAAGCAGAAGCATTTTAAAGATGGGAGACAGACTGGGATGTGAATCAGAGGTTGCCAAGGAGGAGTTTTCTGTTACGTGGTAGCGTGTGGTGTCCCAGGGAACGCAGACTGCCTGGGCCCACTTTCCCTGCGAAACGAGAAGAGGAAAATCGACTCCTTTTTAAATCATCAAGATAAAATTTGATCTCTTAAAACAGACAGCACTGTAATCCCGGGACAATCCTATTGACTGAACTTAGGTGCCAGAATCTGCCCCTGAAGCTGTTACCGTGCCGTTTAAATTGGAATTGGACTAGAGTGATTATTAGTGAGATTAAATAGATTTTTATTTATTCAAATATGCATTTGAATGAATTCTTAAAGAAGATTTGAATTAGAATGATGTCAAGTGTTACGTTGTCCAGCAACAAGTCCTGTTGACATTAAACTGCTCTTCCGCTACCTGAAGTCATCCCGCGGGAAAGGAACATTGTAAAGATTTCCTCAAAATAAAAATAAAGCTGCTTTAAAAGTCTCATCTGCAAATAACGGATAAATATCCTACAAGTAGGATGGACATTTTCACTCTCAGTAATTCATAAAATGATCATTGGAACTATTTTTGCCCCAGAAGAATTTCTTTTCTGTTAGTTTCTGGCAGAAAGCTTTTAGCACGTCCACCAGTTGGTAACTTGTGAAAGTGGCAGGTTGGCACAACCCACCCACTTCCGTGCGGATGAAACGTCGGCACGAGGAAAACCCGGCACGACAGCCACCAAACGCTGTGCTGCATCGTCCTCAAACTGCCCGCGTCGTCCCCGCCGACCTCTGCGGGTGGATAAAACCCTCGGTGGAAGAATAACGACGGGGACGGAGGAGCCTGACCTGCGGAGCCTTGAGGGCCGTCCTGCCTGATGGGCTCGCTGGGGAGCAAGTCCCAGTTCAGAGTCAGGAAAGCCTTCAGCTCCCGGACACCGCAGATTTGATTGCGATTTTATTGCGATTTTATTGCGGTTCCCTTTGGTCCGCAGTTCCCAGAGCGCTGCACCCTTCGGTGCGAATCGAGTTGGTCAGCAGGGTTTTAGGGCTGGTTGGGAGGCTGACGCTGGGCTACGCCGGCAGAGCACGGGTGGGGGAAGGGGAAAATGAAAACAGATGAAGAAGAAGTGGTGTCTGGCCATCATTTGCTGGATTCAGAAGAAGCCGGGGTATTTGGGGTAGTTGGGCCAGTGACTCTCCAGACACCCAGGTAAGTTCAGAGGGCAAACAGACAGACCACACTAAAGATAAAATCTGCATCGGGAGATCTGCTTCGTCTTTTGCAATAAATGAACTCGATAATTCATCCAGAGGTTTACGTCGCTGGGCTAGCGCACCTCTAGTCTGTGTCCAGTACTGCTGTTGGTTCGGATTTTCCAGGCAGGTGCTCGGATCCGTCCGTTATCGTTATTATTTGATGCTTTGGTGCTGCGGGAGCTTGCGGGAGGGTGGTGCCAGCCCGGCTGCTGGGCTCTGCGGGCAGGCAGCACAGACGCCGACTCCAGGCTGTGTTGAGGTTACGCGCGCAGTCCCTTCGCTGCCAGTTTAACGCAGGCTCCAGCAGCAGAGGACAGTTTACCACCAATCGTGTCTTCTTCTGTGGTCGAATGTCTCGCAAGCGTCAGACTTCGTCTGCAGACACAGCTAACGCTACTGAAATTTGGCAGAAGAACCAGCCCCCGATGTCTCAGCACGGGCATCCAAACCTGTGCAGGAGCCGCCGTGTCGCGGCTTTGGGTGTAACAATAGATTCCAACTACAAAAAGCAGAATTTGAGGTATTTTTGCATCTATCTTAAATGTTCTGCTGTACATTACCTGGAGCTTTGCTCACCTGTCTGAGATGCAACAGTCCTGTAACGAGAGAATATCCCCTCCCCCCAGTAATTACAGGGATTTTGAATCCTTTCTGATAGCAGAATATTGATGCTAAAATAACAAAATAATTCTTGCACTGTACTTTTGCTCTGTAATTCATCTAGTTAAATCCATCGCGACAGAAAAACAGCAAAGGCACAAGACGGCGTTTGCGTGCCTTTAAGGACAATTGCAAAGATGTGGTTTTTTGGAGGAGGCAACACTCTGGGCTTATTTAGTTGAAAAAAATCATCACTGACATCATTACAAAAGCATTTCCAAGGAAACCGGACAAATAATTAAATGAGAAGTGCTCTGCAGACACTAAATCATTTCAACTCTAAACAAGGCCAGGAAACAATAGGATGCCATTAAACACCGACTTTTTATTTAGTTTGCAATTATTGTGCATATCAAGCAGAGAATTAAAATCAGGTGCCTGGAATAGCAGTTTTTCTGGGGAAATCCCGAACCAGCTAAACCACACAGGTATTTTTTTGTGCAAAGATTGCGACGTACGCAGAGCTTCCGGGCCCCTCACTGCTCCGGAGGAAGAAGACCCAAAGTGGTTTGAACGGTGCTGTGAAATCTAAGATGTGCTCTCAGCTGGTGATCTGAGTGCTTGAGAGACAGCAGATGTCTGGGTTACTCGGTGAGGAAGAGGGGAGCTGCTTAATTGGACGTGAAAGGCAGGATTTACTCACTCATCCCTTCTCCTATAAATAGTGCTGCGACAGTGAGGGTGCGCGGGCTCTGTTTCGCGCGGCCCCTTTTTAGCTCTGTCCCTCTGGGAATGGCGTCCAACCCCGACTGCTGCTCCGACTGCGATGAGCAGGGCCAAGGGCTCTTCGGGACGCTCGAACACCACGGCGCCAGCGCCGGCGTTCTCGAAGAGGAGCGTTGCCTAAGCCTCAGTAAAACCGGGTAACACGCTTGTGCTTTGAACCTGGAAGTACGCTCGTCTGAGTCACCAAGCCCTCCTCGGTACGGGCACGAGTTCCAAACCCTGTGTAAGTTTGAGCAGAAGGATTAGTGGCGCGAAAAGAGGAGGGAGGGGGAAAGAGCTCTCAAAAGATGGGATTTGTGGAAGCGTACGAATGGGTGCTGCAGGCGAACACCAAAGCTCTAATGCCGTCTTAGAGATCCCTAAATAGGAGCATAATCTGTCTCAGTTCTTCCCCTGTCGTTGAAGTGGATGAGAAGCAGTGGGTTGTCCAAGACGAAGAAGCTCCTGTGTGCTAATATTAATGATGTGGGGAAAAAAATGGAGTACCCGACTCCCTTGGCTCCTGTAGGGGCTGGTTTTAGCTCTTCCACGCCAGCACACGCTGAGCCAAGGCTCCGGCTGATCTCCCGAGCCTGCCTGGTGGAAGCTGCACTGCCCGTCCTCCCCGCAGATCCATGCCGTAGGATCGTTTTCCCACCGGAGGAGCAACAAGGTCCCCTGACTTTCAGGTTCTTTTTTCCCAGGCAAGACATATTGATGTTTAGCTATGGGACTGCCGTGAACTGGGTGACCCTCGTATCGCAGCTACGCACAGAGCCGTGCTGGACAAACACCTTCCATCGGAGTGCCAGGCAGACCTCTGCATCCCAGCTGCGCCTTGCGACTGGCCCCATTTGTCGCTCCCTTTTGCTGGTTTTTGGCTACGACGGGCGAGGAGCCCGGCCGGGGTGATGTGCCTGGCGCAGGACACGCAGCCGTGGGACGCGGGCGCTGCTGGTGTGAGATTCCCCTGCGGCTCCCGTGCCGCGGGGAGCTGGGACGAGCCCCCGGTCATGGAGCACAGCGCGCACCCAGCTGGTGTCACCTGTTTTGGGTCATTGCTGCGTCTCAGCAGCATCCCTGCAAACCGACCAGGCATGGCCAACGAAGGCTGTTTAATTCCCCGTGGTCAGGGTTCTCCCAGGCCGTCGAAGCCTTCGGCCCTGAAGAGGATGCACAGCTGCCGCTCCTCGCTCCGCAGGCGCCCTCTGCCCCGGCACGGCAGGAATTCAAACCCAGTTGAAATCGGATTTAAAACGCCGCTGCAAAACTACAGAAACGCTGACAGCGAAGTCTCTGTCAACGAGAGAAGCCAAAGGCGCTGAGCTGAGGTGCGCGATCGCTCCCCGAGCAGCTGCAGCAAGCGGTCGTACGGCAAACTGCCTACACGTTTAAATCAAAATGTGAAACGCGCCGCATTTTTTAGCTTCCGATTTTCTGTCCTCAAAGTATCAATTTCCTGGGCCTGAGAGAGGAAAAAACCATTGTGTTTGGAAAATTCGGATCCGCATCAGCTCCGAACCTCCTTAACGTCAGCTTTCTTGAGGGCTGATTAAGTGTCTTGGATTTTAAAACACCTCTAACTTTCCCTCTCCGTCTTTGCGCTGCACGCCGTTCGGAAGGACAGCACGAAATCGATGCCAAGCCAACAGCGTGTCATGAAGTTACTCAACACTGCTCGCGCCGGCTGCATTTCTGCTGCTGCCGTGTTTACGGCTTTCGAGGCGCAAGCGAGAATACGAAAACGTCTCATCCTTTTGGGGTTAAGGCTGGTTTTTTTCTTTAAATGCCGATAAACGCTGGAAGGAGCTCGCTACCGGAGGGCAGGGGTGTGCGCAGCTGAGGGGTGTCTGCTCGCGCGGGGTGGGTACGTTGCACAGGGTCGGCCTGATGCTCCCTAAACCGCGCTGGCAAACAAACAGTCGAGTCCAAGCGCCCTGAGCCTGCGCCCTCAGACGAAGGGGCAGGATTTTTTGCTGCCTCTTGTATTATTTCAGAGACACAGCTCATTTTCCCTCCGTTCAGGCCGAGGAACGGTGAGAAGCCACTCGGGCCCCTGCCTTTCCGCTGCACTCGACACCGAGCGAGAGGACGGCTTCCCCTTCGTCCGGACTGTGATTTACAAACAGGAGGCAGTTTGGCAAACCAACACCTTGTCTTCACCTGAATGTTTTGGGTTAACGACCACCTTTATGGCAACTGCGTGCGCGGAAAAGCCAAACGTCCTCAGCCCACTGCATGGGGATGCTTCTGAGCACTCGGCTACAACGGCTTTTTGCGTACAGCAGCTGGGATTTCTAAACCTTACCCCGTTTACTCGCCAGAAAGGTGAAAGACTGCAGCTTGTAAGGAGAGAAAACCTTGGTTATCTTCAGCTTAATGCAGCCAGGGAAGGGGTGACGCTTCTGAGCAGCTCCGTGACGCCGCGCTGCGGACAAACTCCCCGTCTCAGCTCCGCAGGCAAACTTCGGTGGTCGGCGCGTCGCTAAGGTGTTGCCAGCGTCTCCGGGAATGCGCTGATAAATATCACGGACCAGCTGGCTGCTGTCTAAAGCGGACGAGATTTCATGGAGAAGCCTCCTTCTCCAATCCTTATTTCTTCTATAAAACACAGAGAATTTAAGCTGTATCCCCATTTCCGTAATGTCTTTCGATGTATATTAAATGTAAATCAAGCAGAACACAAGATGAACTGCGAGCGCGGCAGAGTTCCTTTGTGTCAGCTTTTATGAAAGGCTCCTTACAAGATTTGCAAATAGCTTTCATTTTTCACCAGCACCTGCTCACCGGCCGCCGGATAAAACATGCCCGTTCGATTATTACATTTTTATGAACATAACAGCCCTTTTCCACAATTGTCACACTTGGGAATAATAACAGCAGCAGAACGAACAGCTCGCAGGCCCGCTCCTTGAAGGGTTAGCAAAACAGATACCGGCTCCAGTCACACCAGTTATCCCATGAAGGGGCACGGCTGCGCTCCCAGCCCGGCGACGAGAGATGCAGGGGGGGAGCGGCCTCCCCTCCCCGAAATCCTGGCACCGCCGCGGTTCTTTTTGCCATGGATTATCACAAATGTTATTTGTTTTTGGGAGCCTGGCCGGCATAGGGACTTCAAAAACCTGCCTAGATGAACGAACGCGCAGTGAAATACAGGGGTTTGTCCCCAGCTTCGCCTCGCCCAGCCCAGCCCTCCCCAGAGCTGGTTCCCAGCTTGCTCACTGGGTGCTACTGGTGAGAAATTCCCGGTTAGAAAGAGTTGCCCTGATTGCTTTGTTGTGCACAAGACTGAAATGCTATTTTAATGCGTCTTTTGTACATCCCGATTGCTGGAAAAGACGACTGGCAGCGAGGGTGCCGACGGGAGGGAGCCGCGGCCTGCCTCCAGCACCCACACTGCGGGAGGGTGCCCTGGAACTGGGGATGGAGGGGGGTTTGGTGCCTGGTACTGGGGACGGAAGGGGGTTTGGTGCCCGATAGCAGGGACGGAGGGGGGTGTGGTGCCCGATAGCGGGGACGGAGAGAGGTTTTGTGCCTGGTGATGGGAACAGAGGTGGGTTTGGTGCCCAGTGGTGGGGACGGAAGGGGGTTTGGTGCGCGGTGGTGCGGATGGAGAGGGGCTTGGTGCCCGGTGGCGGGGACAGAGGCGGGTTCAGTCTCAAACGGCTTTCCCCTCCCAGGCCATTTCCACCCCGTTCCCCAGGTCGGGTCCCCTCAGGCCCCTGGGGAGGGCTGGGCGCAGGGCCAGGCCCCGGGGGTCTGCAGGACGGGGTGGGTGGGGGGGGCCGTGCCCGGCTGCGGACAGAGCTCGGGGACAGCTCCACCGCTCCCCAGCGCAGGGCGGGGCCTGGCCGCGGGGCACGCTGGGAGTTGTAGTCCCCCGGCGGCGGGGTGGGGCGGGCGGGGCGCGGCGCGGGACTACAACTCCCAGGCGGGCGGCGGGGCCGGGCGAGCGGAGCCGAGCCGAGCCGGAGCCGAGATGAACGCGGTGCTGGCCGTCAAGCAGTACGTGTCCAAGATGATCGAGGACAGCGGGCCGGGCATGAAGGTCCTCCTCATGGACAGGGAGACGGTGAGCGGCGGGGCCGGGCCCCGCGCTGGGGCGGGGTTCGGGGCCGCGGCGGGCCGGAGCGCGGGGCGAGGCGCAGGCCCGAGGCCCGGCGCGGCGGTGACGGGCGCTGCCGCCCGCAGACCGGCGTGGTGAGCATGGTGTACACGCAGTCCGAGATCCTGCAGAAGGAGGTCTACCTCTTCGAGCGGCTCGACTCGGCCAACCGGGAGGCCATGAAGCACCTGAAGGCCATCTGCTTCCTGCGGCCCACCAAGGTAAGGCACTACTCCCCCCGCCGTCCCTGCCGTCGGGCACCAAACCCACCCGTGTCCCCGTTACTGGGCACCTCAGCGGGGCACGGCTCGCTCCCGGCCCTGCTCACGCGGCTTCTTTTCACGTTTGCTCTCCCCGGTGCCGTTCTGGTCCAGGAGAACGTGGAGTTGCTGATCCAGGAGCTGCGGAGGCCGAAGTACAGCATCTACTTCATCTGTGAGTACGTCCCGTCATGGCCGGTCGGTCAGGGCTGCCCGCCGGGGACCGGGCTGCTGCGCGGTGGGGAGCGCAGGTGGGAGGTGTGTTCGCAGCTCTGCGGAGAGGGACTGGGAGTGCTGGGGGATGACAGGGTGACCGTGAGCTGGCAGCATGGCCTGGGTGCCAAGAAGGCCAATGGGATCCTGGGGTGCGTTGAGTGTGGGCAGCAGGGCGAGGGGGGTTCTTCTCCCCTCTGCTCTGCCCTGGTGAGGCCCCATCTGCAGTGCTGGGTCCAGTGCTGGGCTCCCCAGTTCAAGAAAGACGAGGAGCTACTGGAGAGAGTCCAGCGGAGGGCTATGAGGATGAGGAGGGGACTGGAGCATCTCTGCGACGAGAAGAGGCTGAGGGAGCTGGGCTTGTTCAGCCTGGAGAAGAGAAGGCTGCGAGGAGACCTTAGAAATGCCGATCAATATCTGCAGGGGGGGGTCAGGAGGATGGGGCCAGGCTCTTTCCAGTGGTGCCCAGCGACAGGACAAGGGGCAACGGGCACAAACTGGAGCAGAGGAAGCTCCAGCTGAACCCGAGGAAGAACTTCTTCCCTCTGAGGGTGCCGGAGCCCTGGCCCAGGCTGCCCAGGGAGGCTGTGGAGTCTCCTTCTCTGGAGATATTCCAGCCCCCCTGGCCGCGGTGCTGTGCAGCCTGCTCTGGGTGACCCTGCTTGGGCAGGGGGTTGGGCTGAGGGATCTCCAGAGGTCCCTTCCAGCCCCCGCCATGCTGGGATTCTGTGTGATTCTGTGTATCGCACACCAGTAAACGATCCCACTTTTGGGACAGTGCTGCGACCGCTCCTGCTGACATGCCTTTACTAAAATGCTGAGTACGTGTGAATTCTAGTTTTTGTGCTATTTAGGTCACCAAATTCTGTCAGCAAAGGGCACGTACACATGAGATAAAGCAGTTAAACCAAAGCAACTCCTAAGAGATCTTCACAAAGCGAGACCGTAAATCTGCCTTCCTCCGATGTGGCTTATCCCTGAAGATGTCTGGGATTTTAAAGCTTCGTGTCGCTTCACAAACGTGAAAGAAGGCTGATGGTGGGGGTAAAGTGTCTTCAGTGTAAGGAAAGCTGAGATGCGCTGGATGAGTGAGGGGCTGGCCCAGATCCTGAAGGTAAATAATTCAGAGACAGGGTGAGGACAGGCTTCAGGTCCCAGCGCAGGACCGAACCAGCGACACGGCATCTTCGGGTGCCTGGCGCCTCGGGCTGGTGTTTCTCACGTGTCCTGCTCATCCCACCGAATCTGCTGTAGTTCTGGAAATTGGGTGGAACGACTGCAGCTGGTTCTGTGTTGGAGTGGTGGAACCGTTGGCGAGGTTCTGGAGCTGGAGTGGCCTCTAGATGTCATTGCCGCTCCGCAGCAACGCCGCGCCGAGGAGCTGGGCTGGGCAGAGATGCGCCCGGCGCTGTGCTCAGCCGTGTCGTGTTCCTTGGGTTTTGCACACACAAATCCCTGGACTGCAGCCGGCGTCCGCGGTGTCGCTTAACTGGGCGGCTGTCGGGCAGGGAGAGGACAGGAGGGAGCCAGCGCTGCTCCGATCCGTCGTTACCTGCTGATCCAGTGCTGCACTCACGCACTGGATATTGGCACCAGAGGCAGAAAGGTGGACAGGGAATCGGCTCCGGGTATCCCTGTGAGGTACCCTCTGGATTATAATGTCTGCTAATTATTGCAGGTGTAAGGCCACGGGATCTCTTGCAATCCGCTCCTGCTCTGGAGGGAAACCCGCTCAGACTGTGCCGTGTGTTCCCTGTCACTCGCAGAGCCCGACTGTTCTTTCCCTGTTGTTTTCTTCCAGATTTCAGTAACGTGATCAGCAAGAGTGACGTCAAGTCGTTGGCTGAGGCTGACGAGCAGGAAGTTGTGGCTGAAGTTCAGGTGAATTCGAATGTTTTAAGCAGATCTCCTAATCCAAAAGCATCAGCAAAGCAAATGTACGAGCCAAGCTCAGGCGTGGCAGTGAGAGGGCTGTAGCTCCTGAGCAGTCCGCAGCAGCACTGGGCAGCAGTCTCGGATGGAAAGTGAACGTACGTGTGGGATTAAAAAGTCAAAGAAAGAAAAACTACTGTCCCCCCTGTTTCTCCCTGCCCGCCAGTTGTCAGAGCCACTGCTGGTTCTGCTGTCATCTGTGTTTCACAAGGCTGCTGCGTGTTTGTGGTGTTGATGAAGAGCTACGTCCTCGAAAAGTGCACAAGTGTAGGGGTTGGAGAGGTTGGGCATGGAGGAAGGAGAAATAACCAGAGTCAGTGCGTTGCTGAGGATTTTTGTGGATTAATGTGGCTGGTGCTGGAACGCGTACTCTGGTAGGCTGGGTACGGGGTGGCAAGACACCTAACTCTGTTTGCTGTCACTTGTTGGCAGGAGTTCTACGGCGATTACATTGCAGTGAATCCACACGTTTTCTCTCTCAACCTCTTGGGCTGCTGCCAGGTAAGGAAAAGCTGATGTTCCTGTGGGGCCTTGGTTTATGGTTAAGAGAGGGAGCAGTAGCCACAGCGAGCTGGGTGCGGTGGTGGGCTGCCCAGCAGGCAGGGTGCTGCGGAGGGCCCGTCAGCGGGGAGCTGGTCCTGACGAGGAGTTGGCAAGGAGAGGAGCTCTGGGGAATCCGGACCGTGGCCTCTGGTGTACCTGCTCCTCCAGTCAAACTATAGTAACTACAAGACGTTAGGACTTGGAAAGAAGACTTTAGGTGAGAGGGAGCTTGGGGACGGTGCAGCCATCCTAGATGCAGCCTTTCCTTCCAGGGTCGCAGCTGGGATCCGGCTCAGTTGTCCAGGACGACTCAAGGGCTGACCGCTCTGCTGTTGTCGCTGAAGAAATGCCCCATGATTCGGTACCAGCTCTCCTCCGAGTCAGCAAAGAGGCTTGCTGAATGTGTGAAGGTATGGTGAGAACCTGCAGCGAAGTGAAAGAAGTCTGGCAGTGTACTCAGTTTTTGTTGCATTTTTTTCCATGTTGATCCATTTGAGAGAAATACCCTTTTGCAGTCGATCTGTGTCAATTCTGTCATTTGCTTCGTTGCGCGGCCTTGGGCAGGTCACATCCCTCCCCTCCGCCTGCTCCTGGCCAAAGAGCCGGTCGCGTTTCCTGCGAGTGTCACCAACCACCGTAGGTTACCTGCTGCCTTGCGAGGGCAGGAGTTATCTCTTCAGCAGCAGCGTGGACGAAGATAGCGGCACAAGTCATTTTTCCCCAGCTCTTCACTCTTTGTTCAGCTGTATCCAGACTAAGAGGAAGTGTTTTCCAGGTGTGCGTAGGACCAAGTGGCTTTTTTTCCCTTTTCTCGACAGCAAGTAATCACTAAAGAGTACGAGCTGTTTGACTTTCGGCGCACCGAGGTTCCTCCTTTACTCCTGATTCTGGACCGGTCTGACGATGCCATCACGCCGCTGCTGAACCAGGTGAATCATCTCGTGGTTGCCCCAGGGGCTGAGATAGGACTGGAGTTCTGGAAGTGCGCAGAGCCCCGTGGCGGTCGCAGCGAGTCCGAGCTCACACCCTGGCCGGGCATGGTTTATATTTGAAAGGTAAAAAGTATTGCCTCCCAGATTTTTCTGAAATCCCTCTTTTATCTCGTGGCCTGATTTTTCAGACAGTTGAGCAGGGGTTGTGTGTGCTGGCTTTGGTGGCAGATGTAGCCAGCACTGGGGCAAACCCGGCCGCTGGCGCTGCTGTGAGACAGGCCTTACATCTGGAGTCCTCGTGCCTTGGCAGTGTCCTCTCCGAGGGCAGCACGCATCTGTGAGCTGCTGAGCAACCTTGCGCCGGTGTTTCTCTCGCTCTGTGTTACCGATGGGTGGTAGCGTTTGCTAGGTAGCTGTTGGGATTTTCTTGTTCTTCGCTGTGCTGCAGAGCCTGGCGTCAAGCAGTGTTTGTCCCCTCCGTTTCCGTGGGGTTCGCTTCCACACGGCTCCGGCTGGAGCTGCCGCCGGGCTCCCTCCGCAGCAGCCAGCGCGTCTCTGACGCGGGTGGTGCAGGAGCTAGGGGCGACGCTTGTGTTGCTGGAGTGACCTGACAGCCAGAATCCCAGCTCGCGTGTGGTCTGTAGCGATCAGGACGGTGCTCGGCACAGGGCACCAAAGGCTCGTGGGGACTTTGGTATCCAGAAGAGAGATGCAAATGAATGGTAATGGCTGTCGGGCATGTCGGTGCTCTGATCAGCTTTCAGTTTTCTCTCTGGATTAATATTAGTCAGGATAAATATAGTAACTCCGTGATGTGCAGAAACACAGACTGCTACTGCTGCGTGAGAGACAAAGGAGCATGTAGGAGACTGTACAGCTTGTAGCTGTGGAACCTCTGCAGCCAAAGCTACGTGTCCCTTCCCAGCAGAGGCGGGGGATCGCGGTGCCCGACAGAACTGTCTGAAGAGGAACGTCAGTCCCCACTGCTCTCCTTTTAGAGTCGCGTCTTTTGGACGTGCCTGCAGTAAGTGCCCTGGAACGGGGCGCTTTTCCTTTGTGTTTGCGCCAGTGCCTCTCACCGTGGGATGCTCGTCTGAGTAGAACAGAAGTAATGTTGATTTCTTATCGTAAGATTGTGCCAAAAGTTTGAGAAGCGCACACTTTGGATCCACTGTGTGTTACTGGAGGGATATAAACTGGCTCTGTCTGAGCTCAGCCTGAAGTCCATTTATTCTCCAGTGCTGTTTGTTACCTTCCTAAGGTCATCATTTGCCTTTCTCTTTCCCCACCCTTGTTAGTGGACGTACCAGGCTATGGTTCACGAGTTGCTGGGGATTAACAACAACCGCATCGACCTCTCTCGGGTACCGGGGATAAGCAAGGATCTCCGAGAGGTCGTCCTGTCTGCCGAGAACGACGAGTTCTACGCCAACGTAGGTATCTCGGTGGGGATCTTCATGAGTACCTGAATTTGGGGATCGGGTTCCGCTCTTGGTTTTGTCGTGTGAAAGGAACTTTTCCAATGACTTTGAGCATCGGGGTGGTGGGGTACTGTGTAGCTTCTGCAAGTGGTGAAAATCAGCGTGTAACACAAGCAGCATCTGACAGGAAATAACGCATCCATTTTATAGTTTTATTTCAAACCCCGGCTGCCTGCAGAGCTGCTTGCTCAGGCTTGGGTCTCGGGGAGACGGTGTGCAATGACATTTCAGTGTTCTGGGCACAGAGTCGCATCAAGACTCCCGTTAGAACAGCTTTCTCTCAGATCCCTGTCCTGTTCCGTGCAGAACATGTACCTGAACTTTGCGGAGATTGGCAGCAACATCAAGAATCTTATGGAGGATTTCCAGAGGAGGAAACCAAAGGAGCAGCAGAAGCTGGAATCCATAGCGGATATGAAGGTACACTCTACACGTAACCGGACGTTTACAACCCCACCGGTTGCAGGACAGTGCAGATCACTGCTGTCTGTACACTGACAGTCCACGCTGCCAGTACCAACAGGTCAGACCTCTGTGCAGTGCTAGTTTTGGGGAGCGGGAACCTCCTTTTTGCACTGTGTTCCTTACAATGGTTCTTCGCTGACGGCTAGATGCTTCCATAGGCCATTCTGCACCACCGCAGCGTGGTCTGCAAGCCTGCTTGTGCTGACTGCTCCCCAAGCTGCTGCTTAGAGCTTGCTGGAATCCCAAAGCCCCGCAACTGAATCGGTAAGCTCTGGTTTAAGTACTTAGCTTACCCCGATACGGCTGCGTGGACTTTGTATCTGAGCTGGGTTGCTTGGCCACAGCTCAGAGCGCAGGCTGTTAATTCAGTCGCTGCTCAGATTTGAAGAATCCTGGTGACACTTTTGGAGATACTTTCCATATCCTTTTAAGAGTAAATAAAAAGTACGTCCCTTCCAAAATCCTGCTTGTAATTGGAGAAATCCCATGGGCTCCTGGGACTGAGGTGCCCGATCATCCATACACCCACCCTGGTCTTGTTTATATTGATGCAAAAGAGCTCAAGCAGTTTATCGCTGGGCTGCATGCACCCACTGTCTCTTGCTGTCTCCTGGTTTCCTTTCAAAGAACCGGTTGCTTTGGTTTCCCCACTGTAGGCATTTGTGGAGAATTACCCGCAGTTCAAGAAGATGTCGGGCACGGTATCGAAGCACGTGACAGTAGTGGGAGAGCTCTCTCGACTGGTTGGTGAGCGGAACCTGCTGGAGGTGTCTGAAGTGGAGCAGGAGCTGGCCTGCCAGAATGACCATTCCAGTGCTCTCCAGGTACCTCGGGCTCAAAACCAAACCTCGAGCCTTTGTCTGAATCCAGACGGTTTGATCCCGGAACTCCCCTGTTGATGGGCGTTTGATACTGAAAGTCGGTGGGAGTTCTGCCTGCAGATATCCTGCAGGGCTGGGACGTTAGATGTTAGAATTACTCTTCTCCTCCCCGTTCAGTTTAGATGGGGATGAATCATAGTTAATAACTGGCTTGAGAAGCATCTTTGCAAATTCTGTCTTTACATTTCACAATACAACATTCCTTCATTATATACAGTCAGTTGGCTTCTGGCAGGCTGCCTGTGCAGGCACCAGTGGAAAAAAAAGCCTCGGACCCCCAGGCAGGAGCTTGTTGTATTTGCTGGGGAGGAGGAGAAATGGAATCCATGGAATCATCTAAACCAGACTATTCATCGAGGTGCTGGCTTCTACCTTTTTTTTTTTTTTTAATGAAAAACAGTGGAAAGCCTCTTCGATAAAAGATTTCTTTGGCAAAGAGGACTGAAAAAGCCTAACAGAGACTTCTGTTATAGCTGAGGATAGACTGAAGTTTTGACCCTGCGCTGGCTTGCTGGGTTCTGTGACCTGACCTGGTGTCTGACAGTATGTCAATAGTGATGAATTGTGGCTGCTGCCTATTCAGAGAAAATAGCAGTATTGTTGAGCGTGACTGTATTACAGCAGAGTTCAACCAGCGATTCAGTATTAAAAACCGATTCCTTAATTTTTTATAGCTAAGGTAGAAGTTGCACCATGTGGTGGACTCCTTTACAGAACAGCGCAGAAGCAGTTTGACTAGAAAATAAAGACAAGCATCTTCAGCAGATCTGAAATACATGTCTTCTTTGCCTCTTACTCTGTGCTCCGAGTGGGGGGCTAGGGGATAATATTAGACTCTTGAAGTGCTGTAATCTCTTACCAGATCCTGAGCTGATGTGAATCAGGGTAGGCCTGTTGAAGCCATGGCAGCTCTATAGCTTGGCGAGCGTATGGATACGATTGGATAGCTTATAGCTGGTGGAGTTGAGATGACTAAGTATTGAGGTGGGAATGTCGCCATAAAATGCATTGGCTGAAAACAGCCTCTGAGGTTCTCTTCCTATATCATTGTTTCTAGATCAAGCTTTTGCAATTTAGAAGTCAAATATTTGAGTTCTAATCCGACAGCCCATCGTGTCTGTGCTGTGGTCTGTTATTTCTGGTATTAACACAGCACAGAGCATTAGTGTTGAACCTTGGGTGCTTGGCAGTGGAGACCGTTTTGGAAAATGCTGGTCTACTTTTTATTAAGTTATCTCAGATCTGTTGAAGAAAGGGATGACGTGAATTGCTGGTGACGATGCGGTTGCGTTATCAGCTCTACGGTAAAGAGAGTATGTGGCGGTGCTGGAAACTGGAGAGAGAGGCAGGCGGGTCAGCCCCTGCTGAGAGCCGTGCTGCCATGGCAGGGTGGTTACTGGAGTTCACCTTGCTGCTAATTCAGGTCTTAGTCTGCACGAACTGGGTATTTCTGCAGTTTTTAAAGCAGAAAAGCTGCCTGCAGTTTGCTTACAGCTGCATGGCTAAAGGGCTCCGCTGTATTTCTGACAACTGAGACCGACTGGAACACATATAGCAGCTAGGAAATAAATGCAGAACTATGGAACTGGTGTCTTTCTCCATGAGAGATCAGGATCTCTGTAGCTGCCCTGCCCCAGGCTGTCCCCTGTTGCAGTCTCCTGGTGGCAGTGAAGGGCCCAGGCCACCAAGACAATGAAGAATAAGCCAGTGCACGAAATAAAGGCAGTATTGTTCTCCCGCTGATGTAACTTCAGCAATTGTTAATTTCTCTGGCGGCCTAGGGCCCCTGAGTACAGTACATTTTGGTTGTTCTTCCCCTGGTCTCTTATTAATCCTGACATAGTACATGAGCCTTGAGAGATGAATGGGAGGTTTTGAATCCCATCTCCTTGGATGGACAATAGCTTTTCTGTTTTACCCGCTTCCCGCTCACGCAGGCATTGCCACTGCGCTGCCAGCACAGGATCAAAAAATCTTGCAAGCAAACTTCTCCGTGGGACTCTGTCCCTACCCTCACAGGTGAATTCCTGACCTTTCCGAGGTTAGCGGTAGACTCCTGTTGATCGTCCCCAAAGCCAGGATTTGATCTATATTTTTGTAGCTAGTCAGCATCAGTCACCCAAATTACAGCAAATGTAGCTGAATCAGGGTGGTAAGTAACAACAGTTTCCCCACATTGTTTCACGGCTGCTCACTGGGTGTTTCCATGTTGCCTACCTGTACTGGGAGGGTGGGGGAATCTTGCAAAGATCTGCTGGGATTTTTGGAGTGTTTGAAGGTCACGTACGCTCACAGAGCGGAAAAATCCTGACTGCTTCTCCCCCTTTCTTGGTACTGCCATTTCTGCAACGGTAGAACTGGCGGCTCCTCTGCTCCCAGGCATTTCAGCTCCTACAGGCTGATTGTTTGGCTTTGATGTTCAGCACGGGGAGAATGTCAGACTTTGCTGTCTCCTAAAGCATCTGTCCAGCCCTAACCAGATGTCTGCAAACGCATCTGGTCGTTGACGCCTGTTCTTCGAGATCCACCTCCAAGCTCGGCGTTCAGAAGCTGATTACTCCCACTGCTCCCCTAAGCTACCAGCTTGGCTCTGGTGTTTGTTCCGCTCACTCCGTCAGCTCGGCTCTCTGACGACACAACGACTCGGGGGTTGCAGAGAGGAAATAAGCGCTTTTTGTTGTAGTGAGAAGGAGTAGCGCTCAGATGGCCAGTTGTCAACTTACACAAGCAATTATGTCCTGCCTGCAATCCCTGGAGGGTAAATGGCGTGCGCTGGGGTTCTGAAACTTTTCTGGAAAGGGTCTGTGCTGTAACAGGCAGCCTCTTTGCAGCACCCACCCTCTGTATTTATTAAAATATTATTAAATACCCACCGTATTTATGATAGTAACATCACAAAAAATAACAATCTCCATATTAGAAGGAATAACTGTAGATTCTGTATTTACCTCCAGTGCCGTAATCTTTATTTTCCTTTCCATGCTTTAATTCCTTTCCTCCTTTGCTTCCGAGTGCTTGGCGTGCTCCTCCGCTTCTCGCATCCGAAGGTTATCTGAGTCTTCGATGCGTCTGCCCTGCACCTTCTAAAAGAAAACAGAGTCTGTGTAATTGTCTGAGCTCTTTCTTGACAGTCGATATTAGGAGGGAACCTGGGGGCCAGTTCCCAAGCTGGGAAGGGAGGGGCAGAGGTTAAAGGTTTCTGGAGGTGCCTGCTGATGCCTCGCTTCAGGGGAGGCATACGGTGACCTGAGCTCACCCTGCAGCGTGTGTGGAGAGCTAAGAACGGACACCAGAACTGGGTTACGAATCCCCAGCTTCATGAAAAGGCCCGAAAGCAACTTCCACTCTATTGTACCCCAGTAAACGTAACCACAGTGCACGTAAGAAGCTGGGCTCTGTTGCTCATGACACAATTAAATTCTCTTGCGTGCCTCCTGCTTGCAGTTGTGTTGCTAGGCAGTGGGCTTGATCTTGGTCTGATTTAACGTCCTTTGAAGGCCTCTCCACTAATACTGCTCTCTGTCTTGCTGCAGAACGTGCGTCGCCTCCTGCAGAACCCCAAGGTGACCGAGTTTGACGCTGCCCGGCTGGTGATGCTTTATGCCCTGCACTACGAGCGGCACAGCAGCAATAGCCTGCCGGGGCTGATGACGGACCTCAGGAACAGGGGTGTGCCGGAGAAGTACCGAAAGGTGATTGCAGCATTGCTCCTTCGGCTGGATGAACGAGTGGGGCAGGAGGGCACAGAGGTGGAAAATCATTGTTAATTGGTGTAAAGCTTGCCTGCTTTAGTTTAGCCCGATGCTTTTTTGTTGAATTGCACCTTGCGCAAAGAGCCCTGAGCTTGGCTGTGTTACTTGACTGTGTTACTTGCAGGTGTTACTTTAGAAGGCATAACTAATTACTTAATTTCCATTTCCAAAATGATATTATGAAGGATTGACTAAAGCAGGCATGCCAGGAGTCTGCTAGGGTGGGTGTGTGGCACGTAAATGGGGCCTGGAACTTGCTGCCTTTCTCCTTCGCCTCTCCCTCCCCACCCCTTTTCCCCAGCTCCTGCTGAACAGGGAAGAGTTGCAGCAGAGGGCTTCTGGGGACTGCAAAGGGAGCCTGGCTGGGCGGGAGAGGGGTGGCAGCGCTTGGCAAATGCGCTGAGCAGCTGGAGAGGAGGTGGAGAAGCAGGATGATGTCACATTGTATGGAGGATCTGCTGTCGCTGCAGCGGAGTGTGGAAATGAAAGCCTCTCTCCTTATGCAGGCGGTGTCACGGCAGCCTGGCTTGCTTGGTGGATATGGGGAGTACTTCGTCTCTTCCCCCTTGCCGCTCTTTATGCTGCATTATCTGCTTGGGATCAATCTCCCTGACTGCTTGGTCATCATTCCCATACCTCCACTGAGCCTACCTAGCAAAAACGGCCTGGAAGCTGGTTTCCCAGGTTAACAGGATTCTGGTTTTGCCTTTCTCTGTACAGCTCGTGTCTGCCGTTGTGGAGTACGGAGGGAAACGGGTGCGGGGCAGCGACCTGTTCAGTCCCAAGGATGCTGTAGCCATCACCAAACAGTTCCTCAAAGGACTGAAGGTATGGATCTGCCGCAGATGAAATAATGACAATTTTAGTCAAAATCGCAGTCATGGCGCAGGACTTGCATGTAGCACGATGCCATGTGTCGTGGCTTTCAGAGGTTTAATAATAAGCCCACTGGGCTTTTATGCCCTGATTCTCATTGAAGACAATGGGAGTGAGTTGCTGAAAAGCCCCTCTAAACCTGCACTTCAATGGTTAACGCTTGCTGTGTCCGTCAGGTGATGAAGCTCCTTTTCTGTCATCTTGCTCTCAGCTTGCTGCCTTGCTGTATTAATCCTTAACAAGAGCTTCTCTTGCACTGCAGGGTGTTGAGAATGTGTACACGCAACACCAGCCTCTCCTTCAAGAAACACTGGATCAGCTCATCAAAGGGAAACTCAAGGACAGCCAGTACCCTTACTTGGGTCCCAACACGCTCCGTGACAGGTACGTGGGGCCTTTTGGGCCAGGGCTGGGAACTGAAATATGTCTGCTCCTCCCAGTGCTGCCATTTGCTTTGTTGTTTGCCTGCAGCCCAACAAAACTTAGGCTTGGCAGAGAAACGTCCTGATTGTGTAGGTCTTCCGTGTGCTCTCACGGAAGTGCCCTGGAGAGGGCTGTTGAGACTGAAGTGTGGTTGTGTCTTCTTGCTGGCCAAGATGCGACGCCCCCATTTAAGAGCCCAGGTAAAGGATAAAGCCATTGCACCAAGTTGCCAGGATGTTCACGTGATGGATTTCATCATGCTCCCTAACTTCACTCCATGCCATCTGGCGTTTATTTGTAGAGCACCAAAAATAGTCCAACTGCAAGCTCTCCCTTCTGAGCCAGTTACTATTCCTGATGAGAATGGGATCTTGCTGAATATGGCTAATAACTGTCATTGAAAAGAACTCCGGCTGGCTGGTTCTCGCTGACTGTGCTGGAGCTAAGCTAATCTGTTGTCAAAGAAGTCATCGAAGGTAAATGTGGGCCTCAGAGTAGGGCACTGAGTCAGTGGAGAGAAGATGACAAGTCCTCCTCTAACGGCATTCTGCACAAATCACTCCTTTCTTTGGTGCCGCAGTTTCCTTTCGGTAAATTAAGCTTCTGCAGCGTGCTGGTCGGGTATTTCTTACTCCTGGTGGTTGTCTCCTTTGAGGAGAAGAGCCTGCTGGTGCTTTGCTTCCTTTGGGTGATCGGGGATGAGGTCATCACAGCAATTCTCGGAATCTCTTCCAGCGTCTGTTAAATGCCCCGGGGTTCTGTGGAAGATGTTCTGCTTGCAGCGTTAGAACAATCGTCATTCCCTTCACACGCTGCGTATCATTGGCTTTTTATCAGCAACCGCCACATTTTTAGTGAAGCAGAAAGTAAATTCAAGGTAGTATTTCTCAACAGACGAGGCGGCTGTTGCAGGGCAGTTTGGGTTAAAGGAAAATCGCTGGCTCATTTGGAGCGGGAGAGAAGCAGATTGGGGACCCAGGCTGAGCAGTGTCAAGCGGGTGGGAGGGGCGGGAGCGTGTCAAAGAGCGAGCATTCCTGTCTGGCTCTCTTCGAGATGCACACGCAGTGCTCTTCCTCCTTAGCCCTGCCTTGGGGCGTTTCGATCCCTTGGATGAAAGCAAAAATGTATTTTGTAGCAGGGAGGCATCCACATTCCATGCCAGACGACAGCAGGGGATATTAATAAGTTTATTTATGAATAAGAAAGAATTATAGTCATACAAGAAACAGTACGTCCGCAGTAGACCAAACAATACCTGCCTCACTCCAGTTTTTGCCTTTAAAATAAAATGGTGAATTTTGGATAGAGTGGATGGGTGGTTTTAGTAGGTGTGAAATATCCAGGCCCCTGGCAACAGGAGCGCTGTCCTCTCTGTCCTTGAAACCAGCTCTCGACTGGGATGGATTTCAGCCCAACAAAAAGAGGTTGAGGGATACAGTTTGTGGCAGACCTGAAATGAGACCTGCAGAACAGCGGTAACTGCATCCAGGCATCCCCGACCTGGGTTTGTTCTGAGCTAACTAGAAACAAGTGGTCCTCTGACCTTTATCTTCTCTTCTTCAGTTCCCACTGACATTTTCCTGAGCTGTGTTTCACTTAGATTCCTCTTTAAATGTTTCCTGAAAAGGGTAAAGCAGCCTGCCCCTGAGAATCCTGCTACAAACAACATGCAAAGCATTGATTTGGGGGAGTGTAAGAAGGGTTTAGTTCCTACCTTGAACTGCAGGAAGACAGAAGTTGGATGAAGGGCAATGGAGCTTGCAGCTCCCTGCCTTCTCCACAGCAGCTACAGCCTCGTCTCTTCACTAAAAGACATGAACCCTGTAGTTTTGTTAAAGTAAATCTCAAAATACAAAGGCAGAGCTTCCAAACTGTTCTTTCTCTTAAATTTCTCCTGGTCTTCCTTTGGTCTGGGCTTGTCCTTGGGACAGTGGCTGGGTCCAACAGTGCTGCTGCTGGCTCAGATGTCTGCAAAATGACCAAAAGCATAAGGGCACATGGTCATTAGCCTTGTTTCCTGAACAGAATGGTAGATCTTGTGGAGTTTCAGACACGGGAGCTGTAGGAATGAGGGTTTGTCACTGACAAAAAACAGGCACCTCAGTAGTTTTGTGTCTGGTCGTTACCTGCTACATAAAGTGGGGGCCACAGCACGGTGTTACCTCTAAAGTATGAATGTTCGATATCATGAAAATCGGGGCTCATCTAAAACCAGGTTTTAGTTACCAGATTTGGAAGAAAAAGGCCCACTTGATGGTTTTGCCCTAGTGCCAAGCCAACTGAGCGAGGAATTTACATTTAATAATTTCACAAAACTTCGTATACTAAATCACAGCCCAAGGCAAGCTGGGCTACGCTGTCTTCTTGCTCTCTGCTTTCAGAGGATGGTGTTACAGTGATTGGCAGGAGTTCAGCAGAGGGTCAGGGCGAAAGGCTTTGTATTTTGCTATCAAAGGGACGCAGTTGCTTGAACAGCAAAGAATTCAAAAGGATTCTTTTTAACTATTTCTTTCTGTATTAAACATTGTGCTGTTGCAAGGGAGGAAGAGCTCCTGGTCCAAATTCAGCTGTGGAAATTGGCAGCAGTGGAGGAAAGGGAATCTTTGCAAAGCACTGAGCAGGGTTCCTAGGAGAGAGCAATAAGCAATTCTGCTTTCTTTTGCTTCTCCTTTATTTCCTGCTGTGTTAAATATCGTCCTTTTCTCGTATGCCATCAGCCTGCAGACCCTTCCACCTTCCTGCTGGAAAGTACTAGCTAGAGGAGTTCCTAAAACCTGTCTCTGTCGCCACGGTCTGCGGGAGCCCCAGCCGTGTTTCGCGCCGTACGAAACGCCTCCAAGGCTTGCGACCTGTCGGCGTGCTCTGCTCGCCGGGCTCTGCCAAAGCCTCTCCTTTGGGTGCTGCTTCACCTTTGGTTGTGCCCTGACCTGGGCTGTCTCTAGCAGGGCGTTGGTCCCGACCAGCCCAGCTGGGCCTGCCGGGGCTTACCCAGGATGGCTAGAGCCCGCTTCGTACAAAATCCAGCTTGTAGTCAGACCGCGAGGCAGCTCTGTCACTGCTACGCTTCTTAAAAGCGAACACGGGTCGCCAGCATTTCGCATGAACCAGGCAACAGCCTCTGAACGAGCGGGAGGAAAAGGCACGCTGCTCCCTGGGCATCTGGGTGGGACTCGGCTCCTTCCCTGCCTCTCTCAGGTTATCACAGTTACTTCCCGGCTTCTTGAAAAATCTTGAAAAGTTCCCTTGTCTGAAAGCCTGTCAAAGTTCAGATTTAAACGTAGCACGTGAGAACTCACCGACGCCGTCTAGGTTACAGTATTCTGTGGCTGGACATGGTCTTCTCCCATGGGTTTTGTTGAAGGGACAGTTCTTGTAGACTGCTTGAGGAGAGGAAGAGTTTGGAACCATTTCGAAACGTCTATAGCTGACACACATCTAAAGGGAGGGGTGAGGTATCTCCTTAGGCGGCGAGTACAGAATCTCCTTTTTTGGAAGCCTCAGCTCGCAGCGTGTGATGTGGAACCGTTTGGCTCTATGCTTTTTCATCTGAGCTCACGCACGCTGCCCTACGGACTGGGGAAACGAGCGCTATTCCTAAATCATATATATTCTCTTGTGTTTAGTGTGGTTTACGTTCTGTGGATTTTTTTTCAGGCAGAACTCTGGTGGTGTCCTTGTTTGCTCAAGGAAGTTGCTTCTTCCTCCTGTCTGAGGTGTCTGAGCGTTTAGCTGTTAACTGGTAGTTAACCCGAGGTAGTTAACACAGCCGCATCCGCAAATTGGGTCTGAGGAGCGCAACAGCTGGGGCGAGCGGTGCTGCAGATTGCTTTCCCGCTAATCCTGTAACAGTCTTGGAGCTTCTTCCTATTCCAAAATTGCTTATTATTTGCCCTTGGTATAAGCAGTAATTCCCTGGGCGCTTCCTGAGAGCACCAAGATGCCTTTGTTCTTCGGTGGCAGCCTGCCTCTGCGTGACCGCTCACTTCTGGTCCGGGAGCAACCCGCAGGGTGAATGCCGGGGGCTTTGAGCACGGCGCCTGACGTGGGAGAGGCTGTAGTTCTGCCCCACTCCCCCACGCCAGGCTTAATCCTGTAAGAGAGGCAGCAGCAGTTTACAACCACAAATAAGCATGTTCCGTGCCATGCTCTTGATACCCAGCGATCACAGCGGCACGGAAGCAGAGGCAGAGCAGGACATGATGGCCAAGCAGGCGGTTTTCTTACCTGCGACCCAGCATCTCAGAGGCATTTCCAGTTTCGTTTGCAGCCCAACGTAGATATCAGCTCTCCCATGCTGGGTCTGTCTGGATTATTCTTCTTTCTGGATTTCTCTACCTGTTTGACATGTTTTTAGTTTGTTTTTTCTGAGTATCAGTTGATCTCTTCCTAGAGATTCTCCACCACAGCAACTCCTGTTAATGCACAGCGACAAAGCCGTGCACCAGATGCAGCCCGGAGTTTCTGGCTGAGGATGGCAGAGAGACGTTACTGCGGTTTGTGATGGGATCACCGGGCTGCTCAGTCTCCTGAGCTGGGTAGTGCCAGCTGCTTCGTGAACAGTACAGGAATGACTTAAAGGGCAAAGGAGCCCTGATTCTTGTTTTGTGCAGCACCTAGCACAGGGGATTTCCGTGCCATGAGAGGGCACCTGTTTAGAGGCTGAGGCATCGAAGTTCCTTAGGTCTCTGACAGTGCCAACCAAAAATGCACAAACGATGGTACCAGGAGACATCCTGTGGACTTCAGCCTGCACAAGACCTCGTGGTGAGACACTGCCTGGTTTGTTTCTTTGCTGCTCCAGTGACGCAGTCAGTAACAGTACCTGAACCCTGCAGGTCCCGACTGACTGACTGCACTCCGCGGAGGTGCGGCTTTCGGCCTTCTCCCTAAGACGCGAAGCATGGCATGGCCTGCTTGGCACATCTGTTACGTGCATCGCGACAGAAGTGGGCTCGTGGAGATTTTAGGTGTGCTTTTTCTGACAACCGACAGTGGCTTATCAGATGACTTCATTGCTGTGCGTTCCCTTTCCTTTGATTTCCCTCCCCAGAAGACTTGGGCACATTTGCATCCAGTTTCCAAAGCAGCGTGCCTGACTGTAGCTGAAAAGACGGAGGTGCCGCGCTCTTCTGTCCTCGGTGGCTTGTGTTGTCACCAGGGTGCAGAAACCTCCGCCGGCCTCGGTGAGCTGTTTGGACCTGCCCGGCCTGCGCGCGCGGTGCTGTATATAACCTGCTTATCTGAAGGCTGCGGCGCAGAAGATCTGACAGGCTGTTCCCGTGCCGGGGACGCAGCGTAGCTCTGCGGGGAGAGGCAAGCACAGCGAGTCCGGGGGCTCTGGGAGGGAAGCGAAGACGGCACAGACTGCGTTGCTGCGGGCAGCGCTGCCTGCCCCACTGCTCCTGGCTGGAAGGGGTGAATCACGCCCCGGGTAAAACTTGTCGCTCTTTCCAGAGGGCACAAGCATAAAGCATCTAATATAGCATGCTCCACTGTTGCTGACTTCTCTGCAAAGGATTCTGCTTTGAGCCTTGTCCTTTCCAAGGAAGCTGTGCAGAAAACTGCAGCTGGCGGTCCTGGCCATTATTAGAATTATTGTAGTCCCCAAGGACGACAGACGGTGTAGTACCTGCAGAAGAACTGCATCGAAGGCAGCAGCTTTGTTGTAGCTGAATTAGCAACGCTGTGTGTCCCCAGCGGGTGTGCCTGAAGCGGGGGGCTTCCCGCGCTGGAGGCCTCGAGGCTGCGGTGTTCCCTCTCCGCCCGCGAAGGCAGACTGCCGGCACCTTCTGCAGCATCGCCGAATCTCCTTTTGTCTGTCCACATCAGCTTGTGCAGCCCTGACCCAAACTTGCTGAAAAGACTTACGATTCAGAAGGTTATTGGTAACAAAGATCGCTTGGGGAAGGGGTGTGCGCTAATCTTTTCCCTTAATTTTTGGTACCTTTCTGCACCCTCTCCAGGGGTGGGGAGGCGGCTGCGTGGCTCTGGTGGCGACCACGCTCGTTCTGAGCCAGGGTCCCATTCTGACGGCAGGAGCAGTTTTGCTCTTGGTAGCGCTGTCTGTTCAGCGATGCCAAGAGAGAAGTCGCTGACGGTCGTCCTTCCGATGAACTCCTCGGGACAGGAGCAGGTGTCGAGGGCTTTGCAGGTTGGCTTCTCAGCGGGGAGTAACCAGAGACACGGAGCCCAGGTGCATTCCGGGGTCACCCCCGTCTCATGCTCCATTTGCTTTGTCACTGATCCAGAGCTTGCGCAGACGGAGCAGGCGAATGCCTGCTGCTTCCTCCGCTGCAGCACGCAGCTGCGTTCTCGCAGAAGTACCTGCCTGGAAAGCAGAGCTGAGTTTGAGACGGCAACAGGAAGTTAATTGTGTCGTGACTGGACTGCTCGGACTCAAGCGGATGACTGACAGGATGAGATCCACGCCTTTTCGCTGCACGTTCTGCAGAAATCGTTCTCTCCACTTGTGGATGGCAGCCGAGCTGATCTATGGGCTGCAAGCATGTTCTGCTGTCCTGGAGAGTGGAAAACTGAAGTGGTTGGGGAGGGTGGTGCAAGGGAGGTGCAGCCTTCCTGGGAAAGCAGAAAGTGCAGGGCACATGGCTGGGTTTGTGTTTTGTCAGGTGAAGGCGCTCCCCTCCTCCCCCTTTCCCCTCCCGCCACTTCTCCGTAACATCCCGTCTTTCTCGGCTGGCCAGGGAACGTCACCCCCGAGGTGACCGTGCGCCTGAATCCCAGCAGTTCTGTAATCAGCCAGCAAAATCGCCGCTGATCTGTGCCCTTCAAACCAAGCCCGAGAGGTCTGAAGCACCACGGTTGTCCTCGTTTGACTCCAGAATTGATCTTAATTTAACAGCCGCAGCGGCGTCTCGATCATGCATTAAACATTGGCGTGCGTGTCGTGGTGGAGCTCCGCAGGGAGACAGCGTGTGGGTGTTGCTGAGGAGGCTTTCAAGGACCGTTAGCACGTTGTGTAAATGTTTAGGAGAGGCAATGTTCTAAAAGCCATTTAATGGGCTACAGTTGTTGTCAGTCTCGAGCCCAGCGCATCACAGAAATGAGATGTGGTCTGGGGAGAGAAGTAACAGCATCGTTGCCTCAGCACCCGTCAGTGGTGCAGGATTTATCCTCGGGTTTTGTCTGATCCCGCCTCAACATTTGCATCTTTATTGCAGGCCCCAAGATATTATCGTGTTCATCATTGGGGGGGCAACTTACGAAGAGGCCCTGACTGTCTACAACCTCAACCGCACCAACCCGGGGGTCCGGATCGTCCTGGGTGGGACCACAATCCACAACACAAAAAGGTAATAACCGTATTTTTTAACTGTGGATTCTGTGTGTCTAAAACTGCTGACATGAGCATGAATGTGCGACGCCCAAGGGAGCTTCATCGCGCAGTAAAACACAGAAACGTGTGCAAACGGTCCGAGGCCAGCGCTGCTCGTTATGGCTGAGGGACACATTACTGAGCTGAAGGTTTAATGTGCGTTTTGCTGAATTCAGGTGCAGGGAAGTGGATGTGTACAGTTTTTCCTGCTTATAATTCACCACAGACTCTGATACGAATGAGAAGTTCCAAAACTGACTGTGGTCTTATTGCTCCTGTTGAAACCTGGAGCAACTGCACTGGACAGCAGTGAAGTGAACGTCCCTGTGATTAGAACTGAGTTCTGTGATGACACTGCTAGCAGGCGCTGCTGCCCACAAGCCTGCAGAGTATTGGCTGTGTCTTTTACATCTCTCCCTGGAGAACAGAGCTTTCCTCACTGGTTTGCTGCATGCTCCGAGTTGCCTTTCCTGGGAGGCCAGACGTTTGTAAGGGCTTAATCCCCCCAGGAACGGCGTGATGCCGGGCAGCACCGACCACGCTGAGCTTCATTGATTTCCCAGGCCGCTGTCTCTGGGGTGTTCCAGCAGCTGACTGTGGGAGCTGGGAGGGCTCGAGTCGGGCAGTGCTGATGGTGTTTCACGTCCCCTGCGCTGAGCCGAGTGAGCCGTTGCGAAGGGTCCCACTTGGGATCTGCAGTGTCAGACAGCTTGTACCGAAACCTGCAACTGCTTCGCTCTAGCTGGCCAAAAATTCTCGTCACTATGGAATGCCTGGTTTATTTCCTATGAAAAGTCTGGCTTATGAATACAAATAGTGTTTCCTGAACCCAAATTATTCATCTGAGTATCTGAGCACAGGTGAAAATTTAGAGCACATTGGGGCTTGTTTCCTGTCAGCATGACTTGTTGCTAGCCAAGCAAAGGAGCGTGAATCCTTCCCTGCGTGCCGTGTTCCTTTCCACCACGCCGTTCTGTCCCCATCCGTCGTGACGCTGTGGTGGCCGGGCGCCGATCGGTTATCGGAAGGAGGGTAGAGGCAGGAATGTGACAGGTGACCCACATCGCTCCCATGTGTTGCAGCAGGAAGCGGGGTGAAACCTAAGTCCTGGGAGATTCCCTGGCGTTGTCCGGCAGCTGCTCTGAGCTGAGGGGGAGCACCCTGCTCTGAGCTGGGACGGGAGGAGAGCTTCAACGTCACCACGCAGAAACGCAGACAAAACGCAGTCCTGCAACGGGAAGGAAAAGATACGCCTCTCAGCTTCAGGGATGAAGTTTTCAGAGCTGACCAACAGCTTTGGGTGCCTGAGCAGCCTCCTGGAGTTCAGGAACCACGCGCCGTTAACACCACGGGCGTTGTGTGTCAGAAGGACAGCTGTCAAGCACTTCATTGATCGCAGTTACTGACAGGTGGACTCATGTGTAGCGAGCAGGCTAAAAAATGGCTTGGTTTTCAGGCCATGTACGTGCCTTGCTGCTGCATCAGAGTCCAGTGCGATATTTATAAAGTCCCTGCACTTTTGCCCTTCCTTTTCATGCCTGTGAGGGATCTGCAGGCCCCGAAGCTGCCTGCACCGAAGCAGTAACAATTCTCTCACAAGGAAATCCAGTGGCTCCATCATCGCTTGCTCAGGAAAAATGCCCAAACCCTCCAAATTCAGAGTGCCTGCTCTGAAATTTGGCCCCTACTTTAGCTTGATGTCAGAGACTGGAAAGCTCCTGAACTGATGCTAGCCCAGAAGTAAATTGCTTTTATGAACTGGGTTACAAAGGCAAGTCTGTATTAGCCCACATATCGACCAGTTCCTGCCCAAATTACCCAGCTTGCTCAACCTTCTGCTTTACAAAGTAGCCTTTGAACTAAATCCTGTTCTAGCCAAGCCTAGAAACAGTAAGAAAAAGAGACCAACGGACATACTAGCCGCTCTTTGACCGATAAAAAGAAAGAAGTTAAGTAAATAGTCACCTGGCAAGGACACAAAAAAACCTGGTTCGTATTCAGCCGGGCGTCCACTGTAACCTCTCAGTCTGCCAGGGCATTCTGAGGCTGATTTTGACATCTGCCGACACGCCTGCATCAAACTTTTACCAGCATCTGTGCTGAGAACCTGGATGGTAGCGTCGTCGCGCCACACTAGCACAAGAACCAGAGTAAGCGATACGGAGATCTCTGGAATGGTATCATTTTTCACACCATATTGGAGGCTGAGACCTGCCCCGAAAGCGTATCGGTGTAGCAGGTTCAGCAAAAGCTGTCACTTAGGGAGGGGAGCAGAGAAAACTCACCCGCAGTGTTTTGAGCAGAAGGAGAGCAGCAGTGTGGCGAGCAGGAGGGGCGTGAGAAGATGGTTGGAGCTTTAGGTCGCGGTCCCGGCTCTGCTGTTGACCTGTTGGGTGATGCTGGGCAACCTTCTCCTTCGTCTGTGTGCACCAGAAGGTCTCTGAGCGGGGAACGTCTCTCACTCCCGCTTTATCAAGTTCAAGATTTGCAGCTACATCGTTGGGCGCCACTTCTTAGATTTGTGCTGTAACGAGTAACATTAGCTCGTTAGGGCTTCTACCGCGGCTACGTTTTGGCGCAGCCTCTGAATTATTTACAGAAAATCTAGGATACTGTATCAAAATTTGCATGTCAAAGAATGAAGTGAAAAAAAAATGTAAAATAAAAAAAAAAGGCTGTTGCTTTTTAAGGGCTGACTACTACAAGGTCCTGTCTGGGAACCCCGGCATGAGCCCTGCCCCAGATGGTTTGCTTCTCCCTGGTGGCTTGTCTAAGATTGCCTTAATGATGCGAGGCCACATTAACAGTAATAAAAAATTAGCACTTTTGTGTCAGTAGTCTCGAGCCCTTTCCAAGGGAAGACTGGCCTGCTCTGGCTCTTGCCTGCGGAGGAGGAGCAGCCGGTGCGGTGGAGCGAGCTGCCTCGCCCAGGACACCTGAGAAACGGAGAAGTTTCCTGCCCACCGAGCGCTAACCGCAATCCTAGCAAAGTGCACGAGGATCACAGATACTTCAGCAAATACACCGAGGTGTCTAATGGGAGGAAACCTAGATTTTATTGTGGCCTAACTCCTCCAGTAATCCACCAGCCTTCCTTTAATGAACTGTTCCTTATTTCTGCTGGATTAGGGTTGATATGTCACAATAAACAAGGAGATTTTTATATTAATGCGCTGAGCAGCCCATGTAAGCACACTAATCCTGTGCTTTCATTGTTCTTACCGGCCCAACTTAAATTGTGGTCAACATCTGTGTTTCTAGGGTGGGGGGTGGCTTAAGGGATATCCATTCTGCTTTTGGACAAAGCAGGAGACAAAGAAGCCTTTGGAGCTGGTTATGTTGTTAGAGCTGTGTATTTGCTGGAAGCTTATCTGTTTAAGACACCATCTGCGTTGCCCAGTGGATACACCGTAAGTAGAGGCTTTAAAGAGTGGGGGTGAAAAATGCTCGGTGTAGGGATGAGAAATACAACGTTCTGTGTGTGCGCAGAGGGTCCCAAAGCGGGCCTAGGAGCTCCCTGTTTAAAGCTTCTTGATGCTGCGCAGTCGCGTCAAGGAGAATCCGTCCCTGTTGATCTTTGTGGATTTATATCCGTACAGATGCCAGACAGGGGCAGGTATCTGATAACAACGCTCGTATCCTGAAACGAGGCGTGCAGTCCGAGGGCTTCCGTAGAAATCAGTCAGGCTGCAGAAGCAGGCAGGCTCTGCTGTTGGAGTTTATTCCCCTGTTTGAAAAGCTCCCAGTGGCTTTCCAAGGTGTGAGAAAATGGTTGTTTCTTGTCTTCCCTCCTCTGCCTCTAACAGATAAATCCATGTGGCGCCTGTTCCTGCCGCTGCCCATGGGCAGGTCGGCCGGTGGCAGGGCTGGGAATGCGGCTTGGGTCTGCTGGTCCTGGCTGCAACCAAGAGCTGCGAGACAAAAATGCATTAAAGCAGCGGGCTGCTGAAAACTCAGGTGATGACAGCCAGAGAACTGCAGAAATCCAAAGATCAGAAAACCTCTTTGATTGTGCACGCTTGCTGTTGCTGTAGATGAGGCCTTAAATCTGTTGCATCTCGGTTTACTGAGTCCTTCGGGTTTTTTCCTCCGTTCCCGGTAACGGGCAGCCCTCGCGCTGGGAAGTCTAGGAGGGCGTACAGCTACGCATTCATAAGGCTTGGAGATCCTTTGAGAAACGCCAGCAGGGTGGAAAAAAATCTGTCGTTGTCAAGGAATTTTCAGTGTTTTTCTAATCAAAGCAGCTTGGCGGCCTCTGTGACTTTTGAAATTTTGGCAGCCCTGCTAAAAATACTTCTATTATGACTTGATTGTCAGAAAGGTAAAGAAGCCTTCCCGGACGTGTTTTCCTGCGTGGCCAGCCTAGGCAGCGGCTCGCTGCAGAGCTGTGCCTGGCGTATGAGAACTGAAACGCCACCTCTGCCCACTTCATGCCGGTCTTCTGCAGCGGGCTCGGGCCGGGGCCTCGGTCTGCAGCTACGCCCTTGCATCTGGCCAGGGGTCGAACCTCTTGATAAATGGAGACCTCAGGGTAGAGCTCCTGTCTGTTTCTTCCCTGCAACATAACGAGCAGTCATGGAAGGCCTGAAATGCTGGGGATTATTAGTCAAAGGTTGTTTAAAAAATACATACGGAATATGTATTTCAGTCATATTTATGGTGAAAGTGGGAGTTCTTTCTTGACTTGGTGCCATTCCTTAACTGACCATAGCAACATCTGTAATTACCTGCTGGAACCAGATAAATTGGGGCAAAGCTGGAGTTAAATCTGTGGGTTTTCAGTTGCTCTCCGAAACACTCTTTACGTTAACATTTGTGGAGGGTCATGTGCTCATGCCAAAACGCAGGATGCAAGGAGATCTTAGGCATCAGGGCAGGGAGAGAAAAGCCAAGAATGGAATTCCTGGACTCTGAATTGAAGAGGTCAGCGAGGCTAAGGTGGCTGGCAGTGCCTCCCAGCTGCCCCCCATCTCTGGGCTGAAGGCTGGAAAGCAGTGGCCCTGGCTTCACCCGCCTCCTAAGGAACATTCAGAGAGAGGGAGCTGGCTCCTTGCTGTTGGCCAACAGTCTTAGCGCCAGTCCCACGGGCAGCAGCTCTGTTCTTTTCCTGCATGGGCAAATGGATTTCAAAGAAATTCTGCTGGGTTTGGAGGAGAAAGCATTAAAAAATGATCAATAATCGGCTAAAAGCGGGAGCCCAAGACCAGGAGGAACATCTGGCGCGTGGGGCTGACTCACCCAGAGCGCAGGTTAAGCACAAACCTGCTGTGACTGATCCGAGGGGATATCCAGCCTGACCCACTTACCCAGTTACAGCAGGAGCCTGGCTGTGCCCACGCGGCTGCGGTGTGCTTGGCCTGGGCGCCGGGTACCCGTGCCGGTGGGAGGAGTGCTTGGACCAGCCGCGGCTCCTGCTTCCCACGGGGAGAGGGAGGGCTGGGAGCAGGGCGCAGAGATCGGTTCAGGTTCTCGTGGTTTGGTATTCGCGCTCTGACCAGAGGCTTTCCCAGCCAGAGCCGGAGTAGCTGCGACCGGCGCGCGAGATGCTCGCTCTGTTTGTGGCAGCATCCTCAGGGTCCTGGGGAATAACAACAGACGCGGCACGGTGCGTTTTTACTGTGCCCCAGCACACCTCGCCGCTGCGGGTGGGAGTTTGGCTCCTCCAGCAGCTGCGCTCCGGACGGGGAGGCTTTCTGTGCGGGGGATGCTCAGGGGCGGTCGTGCTGCCTGCTTTTGAGAGCTCCCAGAAGTCTAAAGCGACAGTGTCTCCCTGCATCTCCCTCTCCACACACACAAACTTTCTCCCTAGATCACAAGTAAACAGGA
Source organism: Opisthocomus hoazin (assembly GCF_030867145.1). NCBI lineage: Eukaryota > Metazoa > Chordata > Aves > Opisthocomiformes > Opisthocomidae > Opisthocomus > Opisthocomus hoazin. Next base: position 2,512,467 of record NC_134443.1, read on the forward strand.
GTCCCCTTTAAAAATAAAAGCAAGTCATTCTCTGTTAAGAACTCAGTCTGCCTGACTCTAATGCCTAAAAATAAAGCTGGAGGAGGGACAGCTCGCGAGCTGCAATCACCGAGCTGAATGACCACAGCGCAGGCAATGTTCCTGTACACCGCTGATAAATCAGGCTGCTGCCCTCCCAGAATGCCTCTTTCCACATGGTGCGGTGTTGAGATCTGGAAATTGGTGCAGGCATCTGCATGAGAGTTTATTTTTTAATTGTTTGGTTTTTTTTTTAAACCCTCATGATTCCGATCCTGGGCAGGTAGACCTATTTCAGACGTGGTTTCGGGGAATCACATTTTTGCAGGATTCGTGGTATATCCTGGTCTTTATTTCTGTCTCTTTTTTTTTTTTTTTTAAAAAGCATTAACGTTCAGATAACTTGATCAGCATACTGAAGGAATGAGTCAACCTAGAAACTGGTAGCACTGTACTGCATTGCCAGAGTAACCATCTTCCTGGTAACGTATCCTCATTAGATCTTCTGTGGGAGCGTTGCTGTGGTTTTGCAGAGCATTCAGCCGCTTCCCAGGCTGCACAGACCGGCCGGTGCGAGTGCCGGCGGCGAAGGAACGCCAGCGGGCCAGCGCCGCAGTCTGTGGGCAGGCGTCACAGCTCCTTTGGCTTCGCAGCCCTCTGGTACGGATGCACGGGGATGCCGTGGGAAGGGTCGCTCGCAGGTGTCGGCGCGGCTGCCCGGGAGCCGCAGCAGCACACCAGAGAAGACGGTCTGGTCGGCTGTGTGCTCCAGACAAGGCCAGTTGCCTGCATGATGGAGGTGGGGAGCAGCAGTGGAGGGCAGGAGGGAGCTGTCACTTGCTGGTGAAACTGGGACTGGCTCCAAGCTTTGGTCCTCGGCTAGCGCTCACCTCTGCAGGCCGTGCTCCCGTTCGGCTTTCACGGGCAGGAGTGCCGTGCGAAGGCATATAAAAGCCTATAATCAAACAAAAACAACGCAAGGACCTTTAAAGTGTTATTCTTTCAAAGGATTTTTTTCTCCTCTTGAGAGGATTGAATTAGTCTCAAACCTTAACCCACTTTTAGACCTATTTAAACAACCATCTTTCCCAGGTTTAGCCTTCCTTGCTCTGGCGTGCTTTGCTGGCTGAAGCTCTGCCGTGCTTTGTGAAGCCGGGCTGAGGCTGCCGGGGTGCAGGTGTGATGCAGCGGACCTCGGTGCAGCTCCAACAAATCCCACTCTGTACGTCTGCCTACTTCCCAGCTCGCTGCGCAGATCCGCCCGGATGAGAAACAAATCTGTGCTCATGACGGGTGTGAGCCGGGAGACTGAAACATCGCGGCATGTTTCAGGGGTAAACTTGGCCTTTGAAGGCTGCCTGGTGACAGAATGGGTGAAATTCATCCTGCAGACTCACCGAGGTAGAAATCATCTCTCTTGCCACCTCGCCCAGCACCATGCAGCCCCAGGCCTGCGTGCAGCAGACATTATTTGCTGAGAAATAAGAGTTGCCTCCGCAGTGATCACAGCTTCAGCCGTGTCCGTACGAGGCTTTGAAGACACACCACAAGCTCTCCAGTACAGGACCTTCTGAACTGTCAAATGCTTCGCCTAACTCTGCTCCTAACGACGTAACAGGGCGTCAGTGGAAACAGGTTTGGGCTAGGACTGAACGGTCTTGCAGATTCCCATTTCAGGATCTCAGAATCCAAACCAGAGCAAGTCACAGAGCCCAGCCCTCCTGACTCCCAGACGTCTTCGTTAACCTGCTGCAGGCTTGCTCCCTGCTTCAACCTGTTTTCCCTTTTTTCCCCGCCGCAGTTGGCCAACGCCAGCCCCCAGCAGCTGATCTCCACCTGACTTTTTTCTTTTTCACCTATTCAAATGTGTCTCGGAACGCGTTGTCTTTTGGGGTTTGTGCGGAGCCGTTGCATTGAGCCATTCACGTGACTTTATAGGACTTCATAGGGCAAACTTGTGCATAAGTCACAAACTGACAAGTTCCTGGGGGTCTAGCCCCCAAACTCCCTTCAGATTCCATGGAAAATCTTACAGAGGAGGGACTGGGATGAAGCTGAGTGTGTGCTTAAGTATTTTACGGGGTTAAAACTTCCCTGAGAGCTGACTGAATGAATGGTTAGTGCCCAGAGGTCTCCCTGTGGCTCATTATTTAGATTTGAGTGTGGTCTGAGCAGGCTGGAAATTGGAGGGGGGGTCTTGCTGCGGCTGTGAGCCCTGGGCAGAGGCTGGGAGCTGGGGCGGGAGGCACAAGCAGTGACCCAGGCTGCGCGCGGGGCTGCTTTCCAGAAGGCCCTGGCTGTGAAATGTCAAGGATGCCTCAGCAGGAGGTTTCCACCCTGCCTCTTCCTGCCTTATCGTCCGCACAGGAAGACTGAGAGCGAGCAGAAAAACAAGCCTGAAGGCCGGCCTTCCTGGCTTTGTCACCGAAAGGCGAGTGGGGCTGAGCTGAGCCCGCGCGGAGCGGCTGCCCTCCGTTTGGAAGCTTTGCCGTTCGTGGCGTGGGGAGAGGCGAGACCTCCCAGATGGGGTGGAGCATTGAAGGACAAATGGCCACGTTCAGAGAAGATGCTGGCCTGGTGATCCATGCTGGGAGCCACAGATTTCGGTGCTCCAGATGTTGGTGCCCAGGGCAGGTCAATGCAGTCCCACAGCTTTGCACTTTGTTCTCCCTCAGTGAATTCGTCCTGGCTGGGGGGAGGATTTGTCGCTGGGAGAGGGGAGCATTCTCCAAGGCTGCCGTTCACTTGTTTCCTCTTGGATTAGCGTCTCCTGACTGTTGCAGTCCCAGTCTGAGGTAGTGCCCCCCATTTTCCCTTGCAGGCAGCTGGAGGTGTAGCTCAGAGGGTGATCGTCCACCCCACCGCTGTCCCTCGGCTGCAGAGGGTGGCCCTGATGCCAGCTCTCAGGGTGCTGCGTGGACATCGGAGGAGACGAGTGTCTCTGTCACGTGCTCCTTCAGGGACCCGCAGTCCCTGACACTCCCTCGCTGCTGCCTCCTTGGGCAGGGAGCTGGTGGGTTTGACGTGAGGAGGGGAGGGAGCATCAGCGCAGGGACCGGGATCCTGCTCCTGGGTGGGTTTTGTTGCTGGATCGCAGGCTGTTGTGGCCAGGTCCTCTCCTCTTTGCCATCATCACCACATGTGAGGGAGCGACTCTGTCCCCCCATCCCGGTGACACCAGGGGAGAAAACAGATGTTTTCCTAGCTCTGAGGGTGTAGAGCACTTGTTGGGTTTGTTCAAAGGCTTGAGGCCAGGCCACGTGGGTACTTTCTGTCTGCGTCAGTGAAAAGCTGGCCCTTGCCTCTGCTAACCTTAACTTTGCTTGGCAGCTTCCTTGAGGAAGTCACAGCTTCGGGGTTCCGCGGCCGAAGTACCGAGAGCTCTCATGTTGCGCCAAGGTCAAGCAGCAGACGGTGAATCTTGGAGAAACCCTGTCTCGCCCATCCGGAGCTTCCACGACTGACCGTACAGCTTCGGAGCAGAACTGGACGATCCCGCGCTGCGCTGCTGCCGTAGCTTCCCCCATCCACGCCAGGACCCTTCACGGGCACGAGAAGCATCGGGGCAGCGACTGCTGGAGTTGGCGTCTGCCCCGATGAACCAGGACGTGCCCCGAACCGCAGCACCCTCGTTGTCTTCTCGCAAACACAGCTCTGAGCGGGACACGGCTGCGTAACTGGGATGGGGACCTGCAGGAGAGCCTGGGAGAGACGTCGCTGCAGGAGCACCGAGTCTCTGCAGCTCTGCCGGCCTGTGGGGAGGCTGTGCTCTGAGCTGAGCTGTCAGAACACGCGCTATGAGTCCCCTGATCAGCAGCTGACGGTCCTGGCCCCGACTTCTGTGTGCATCTCTGCAGGCTGGAGCTGACGGGCACTGGAAGCCCTTTGCTCTGCTCCATTGTCTGTATATTTTGAGTCCTATTAAATAACCCATTTTGACTGAACCTCTTGTCTGTTAAATGATTGCTAATATTCCTTTCGTAGTGCCACTGAGGTATAATTACATTCTTAATCTTCTTTATTAACTTCTGTTTACCCTAAGAAACAAACACAGCTCCATGCCCCTGGTTTTGCTCCCATGTGGTGAACTGGAAAAGTGTTGTGATTTCTTCTTAACAATAAAAATACTTCTGGCAGTGATAAAACATGTTGGTTTTGAAAAGAAACAAGGGAACTGTACTTGTGGAGCAGACCTGGGAGCAGAGGATCCTCCTAGGCATGGCAACTAGACCAGAAAGTGCTCGCTCTGCTTCCCGCACCCTGGCTTTGGGGAAGGTGGAGCCAGGCAGGGTGGGAGCCGTAACCCCAGCCCCCGCCTGCTGCGAGGGTGCAGGCATCCCGGAGAGAAATGCAGGCTCTCTGCCCCTTCAGGGGGGATTTTTTTCGAGTTCCTTTTTATTTTAGGTACAGGGACTGTGAAAAGCAGCACAGGTTGAGTCAAAACAGAGATCAGCAGACTGGATGCCTGACTTCTGTGAATGTCTGTTGCCAATGAAGGAGTCTTTCCCTTATCTCTTCCCATAATTAAATGAGACTGAACCTCTAGCTCCCCAGGAGCTCTGCAGAGCTGCTCTGGATGGAAAGTACTTGAATTCACACTCATTTCTCTGGCTTAATTCCCTGAAGCAAGGTCACTCCGAGCCTGGGTGCCTGTCCATCCAAAGGTCTCCCCACAGGGCTGAAGGATTGATGGCACATGCGCCGTGGAGCTGCTGCCGGGCTCTCGCGTGGGAACAGTGGGGTCAGGCCGTGGGGCAGAGCTCCCACGCCACATCGTTAGGGAGCGCTTCCTTCCTGACCGGGGAGCCTCAGGCATTGTTTTGGAAGGGATGGGTGCTGGCAGAGTTTCCAGTCCGTCGCCTTCATCCTCACCTCTAGGAAGCTGACACGTTTTACTCCTCGCCTCCCCGTAGGATTAACGCCCTGCAGTGCTGCTGTCGCATCAGGCACTGGAGCTCCACGGTGGGGCTGATGCTGCTGCTGGAGGCGGGAGGCAGAGGTGCCTCACGAAGCAAGGCGTCTGGTTTATTCAGCCAGCAGGCTCTCCCCTCATCGGGCAGCTCAGCTGCCTAACAGCGCATTGTGAATGTTGTGCTCCTGGTACTGGATTGAGTGGTGGACGAAGAGACTCCCACAACGGGAGGCTGCATCGACCTTTCCGAAGTGAAGCCCGTCTCCTGTGGGTTGCCTTTTGCAGCCTCCTTGGTACACGTTTTTGCTTCCTGGCAAATGCAAGCCCTGGAGGTCTGGACCAAGCCTGACAGACAGTCCTCAGGCACCATCCCTGCCCCTGCGTAGCCATTATCTCCCTTGCTTCCCTCGCACTTCCCACGCTTCACATCACGAAGGCTTGGAGGATCACACCTCCGAGCCACCCTTTGCAAAGGCGCAGACAGAGCTGCCTCCCTTCTGATCAGCCCTGTGGTAAAGAGCCAGAGCTTTGTACACCAGAGCAGACAACAAATTGGAGAGAAGAGGCACAATGTGGTGGTTTGGGGTCGCAGCTGGACCTTGTGTCGTGTGATGTCTCACCTCGGCCTCCTCCTCCTCCTTGGAATCACATTGCTTTCCTGCAGGCAAAGTGAATCCTTCCTCAGAAATGAGACAAAACTGGGCTCTCCAGGCGAAATCCCTGGCTTGCGGTTTCTGCCGGGCCGTCAGCAAAGAGGCCTCCAGGGCAGTGCTCTCAGCGCGGCGGGGAGTGAATCCCGGGCAGAGCAGGAGCATCAGCCCCACAGCTCTGAGCCACGCTCTGCCGGCACTCGCAGGAGCCCTCTGCTCTCCCCGGCGAGCTCGGTTGCGACCGGGGGTGCTGGGGAGGCACTGAGAGGGGTGAAGGAAAGAGGCTGGCCCCAGAGCATCCTTTCTCGGCCGAGCAGGCGCCGCTGAGGGGCTGCCTGGCGATGGGCATCCCTGCTGTTAGTGAGGGATTGTCCAGAACGATCCCCGGGCCGGCGTCTGAGTCCTGCTGGGGAGCCCGGCATCCCACGCACCCCACGCTCAGACACCCCGTCTGTTCTCTGCGCTGCAGAGCTTCGGCTCCCGGGTGCAACGCGGGCTCGCCGCTGCTGAGCCTGCAGCAATCCGCCTCCTGTTTCCAACACCTGTAAGGATTCTGCTTACAAACTGCCCCACTGGTGTAAAACGAGTGCGCTTTAGCAATGGGCAGGGAATTGGGGCGTTTGGTTCATGCAAAGCTCGAAACCCACCCTGGGCCGCATCAGACAAGCCAGAGAACTTTACTCAGTAGTTTCTACGTCTCATTTATAACTCTGCGTAAGCTAAAGTACATGGTAAAAATGGACCCAATCTTTGTTTAAAAACACATTATCCCCAGACTGCCTATCCTCGCTGGATTTCTTTTTCTTTCTTCTTAAGTACACACTGTAGCTAAAATTGGACTTCTTCAATTTTCAGCCGCTGGATTTTGGTCTCTTTCCTTTCAGAGCTTTCTGCCATGCCGGTGGGTGCACAGACCATACTCGAGGTAATTTTAGCCCATAGGATATGTGGGGTTATTCCTCTGCCTTCGGGGGGCCAGGTAACTTACTGGATGGGGCGCGGGAGAGAAGCAGCTCCCAGGGGCCTTCCTCTGACGTCTTAGGAAGATTCTGTTTTCCCGTCTGGAAGGAAAGGCGTATGATGGCTCTGGTTTTGGGCTGCGTGAACAGAAGTCCCCCCCCACACTGAAGAATCAGTTTCCCAGGGCATTTTCTCATGGAAAAATCACCGAGCTGAAAAGGAAACAGCAGGGCCCTTGGTAGGAGGTGGGAAGCCTCTCTGCGAGGCTGGGTCCTTTATCACTCTGCTGAGCCACGGCTTTTTGTGGCTCGGCTTGTATTGTTCCTGCGCTCGCAGAGGCAAAATGGGAGAGTCTCAGTCATTCAAACCCTTGCTTCTTTCCTTGGCACGAGTGACTAATACTTCTGCAGATGGAGATTTATTGGGCAATTGCTAGGCTCCTGGCAAAATGGGAAGAGCCTTGTAATTTCTTCTTTTGGCCACAGCTTCAATCTGTTGAAGGAGCAGGAATAACAGGAGAATACAGACGGAATAATGTCCCTTGCTGTTTTCCGTACCCCAGTGCTGGAATACGAAGTGCAAGTTGCTGCTGTGTGGAGGATGTGATGCTAACAGTTTACAGAGAGAGGGAGGTGACACCTCTGCATGGTGCTGAAACTGGATGAGGCTGGAGCGAAGTGAAGTTTTTGCACCAAAGCTGCTTTTTCAGAGAAAAATGCAAGTGTGGTAGCATTGAAACACTTTGCAAACGTGTTTTGCTAAATTCTTGGGGGAGGGTGTTGTTTTTTCAGTATCAAAACTCCAGAGAAACTTTTCATTTAGAAAATATCAAAACATTTTGAGAGGTGTGAAATAAAAAATCCTTTTTGTTTCCAGCTTTTCCTTTCTTTGTAACTGAAGGGGTTTAAGACAGCTCAGAAATGAAGGATTTTTGTTCTTGCTTTCTCTGCTACGTGCTGACCAAAGTGGGGGCTCTGCTGGTTGGTGGCCCTGGCTCTCACAAGTGTTACTGCTACTAAACGAGGGGCGACAGTCCCCTAAGCTCTCCCCTGTGCATTTGTCCCCGGGCAGCCCTGTGAGGGACAGCAGGGTGTTTGTGAGCATTGCAGGACCTGAGGACCCCCAACTGCCCCTGCCACTTGCCTCCTCGCCTGCTCTCTGCCACACGGCTGACGGCAGCTTTCTGCCCTCGGCGTAACCGTGTCGAGTGGCAGCAGCCACCGATCCCGGGACCCTGCAGACCCTGCAGTCCCCACGGGTACGCGAAGGGTCCTGCTGAGAAACCTGCAAGTGAGTTTCCAGCTCTCTGACACGTGGCCTTTAATCAGCGATTGACTTGGGAATTAACAAGCCAGATCAAATGAAATGAGCTCCTAAATCCCCGGGAATTATCTTAGCATCACAAATAAGTCCCGTTGATGTGGAGCAAAGCGGGAGAGAGCAAAGCCCTGTGGCGGCGAGGGGGCCAGCCCAGCCTGGCTAGCAGTCTCCCTCGGGACCCTGCCGCAGGTGTCCCGACAGCTCTTCTTTGGGCTGGTAAAAGCACGCAGGCATCGGCAGGCAAGGAGCAGACCCCTCCAGCCAGATCCGAGGGGTGTGGCGAGGATCCGCAGAGACGCGAATGCCCGTGCTGCGGACCTGTGTCCCGCTGGGAGTTGGGGTGAGGGCACCAAGGAGAGAACCCGGCTCGTGTCCTGCATCAGCATCGGTGTGGCCCGGGGGCTTCTTCACTCTGCCACAGAGGTGGGGCTGCTGGAGCAGTCCCAGAGGGGTAAATCAGGGCATGAAAACCCCGTCGAGGTGCATGTTTGTCAGGCCGTGTGCCGGCTGACTGGGCCAGGCAGATGCTGCTGGGCTGGTTTCTCTCCTCCCCGCTCTGCTCATGTTCCAGCTCCAGCGGACGCTGCTGCCTCGCCTGTCCCTGCACTGCGGCAAGAGCTGGCCCTGCACAAGCTGTGAAGCTCCCGGTGAACTCCAACCTTACCAGGCCTGTGTTGACAATCTTAGCACTGCCCACAGACCCTGCCTGCCCCGGGATCATCAGCCTGCAATTTCCCAGGCCAAGGCCCACCTTATGTCCCACTCTGGTTCCTGACCTCCCCCCCATGTCTTTTCAGTCTTGAGCTATGTTTGCAGAGCTGCCCAGTCTGTGAGCTCTCTGCAAATTCCATTGGCAAGCCAGTTTCCTCCCCCTTCCACATCATTCAATTAGAGATGTTAAATAAAACTGGACCTGTGGGAGGAAAGGTAAGGCAGAAAGAGAAAACACACTGCAGTAGGAACACACAGATGAGGCATTTCATTTAAAGAAGGAAAAAAAAAAAGAAAACTTCCAAACCTGTCTATAACTAAAATGAACTGCAAGGGAAATAAAGGCCTATTTCTCTGTTTCATGGAGGCTTCTTTACATCAGATCAGCAGCGCTGCAGGGGTAAGGGAGAGGAGTTGCTACATTTGCAACAGCTTTAAAGCACCAGTGAGAGGAGAGTCACTGGGAACGGCCATCAGGCAGGAATGCAGCAGGTCCAGTGGTTTAGCAGGAGGCTTATACTGGTTAGACCTATACTGGGGTAGTCTAGAATGCACTGTGAAGTTGGTCGGTATCAAAGTGCCTCGTCTCACGAGGGTTTACCTTCACGTGGGAAATGATAGGCCAGGCATGGGCAGAGCCCTGGGCTGCATCTCTGGAGATCCTGGGTCTGCTCCTGGCCCTCCCACTAACCGCCTGCCTGAGCTCTTCCTGCTGTCAGCTTACCTCCGCTTCAAACTTGCCCTTGGCCCCAAGTGCCCAATGGCCCAAATTTGCTTGCCTCCACCCGAGCTCACGCCTAGCCTAAGCCAACCTGATGTCCAGCTGAGCTCGGCTCCAACTCTGTGGCGGTCTGAGATCTCCTCCTGCAGGCCATGGGCCAGGAACAGGTTCCAGCTCCGGCTCCGATGCTGGTTCTGCGCTGCTGGAAGCCTCTGTAGGATTTAAGGTACTTCATCAGGACACAGATGCAGCCTGACCTGCTCAGGTTCACACCCCTGTCAAGCGCTTCTCTGGGCAGGAGCCTCCCTCTCTCCTGTCTTTCCCACCCTCTCCCTGCCCCACACAGTAAATTTGAAGTTGTTGGGAATGGGGCAGAGCCCTGAGTGAGTCACTCTACAGCAGCAGACTCTGGGTCGTGCTGCCAGCCGGAGCCACCAGACCCTGACAGAGCCTTGCAGAGACGAGAGGAGAGCTGAGTCACGGCCCTTAAAGGGAGCTTAGGTAGTCCCCTGGGCTGGTCCTTTCCAGAGGGGTCCATTCGCCCAGCAAGCAGACCCCTTTCCCAGACAACAGTGCTGTAAATTATCTTCAGAGACAAGAAAAAACACATGTCCTAATTAAACTCAATTCATCTGCTAAGCAGCAGTTTCAGACTTGATATCCAGAGGCAAAATTATGCGGGGGGGTGTTAAATACATAAATAAACTGAGAGTGTTTGTTGTTCTGCTTTTGCAGCACCAAGATATTTTGGTAACTGTTTATTATGAATCAACACATCACAGGGGAGCAAAACTGCAACATCAGGGCTGAACAAATGGGATGTTTGAGGACAGTAAGCAGGAGGACATAAACAGAACTTTAGTGAGAGGCTCTCTTTTCATTTTGCCTACATTTTCAAGGTCTTTCCCTCCTTCTTACACTCTCCCCCCACTTTTAAAAACAGCGATGAAATTTTTGTGCTCCATGTAACAAAATTCAAAGCCGTGATATTAGCAATTCCCCGCGAGTCCATTGTTCCCTGCTCCCTGAGAGAAAAGACAGTCAGCTGCGAGCCAGACGTGGCATGGGAACTCGGCCCCCGGGTCGCGTGGCCCCTGCGAAGGACGGGGCAGAGCCCCAGGGCTCCTGCTCCTCCGCAGCCCCCCTGCTCACAGCCCGTTACGCCTGCAGGTGCATCGAGCATCCCTGCACCCACCACAGAGCTCCACACTTCCATGGAGACCCTCCCGCGTTCCCCTGCCGCTGCAAGAGTCTCCTCGTGCCCAGAACCAAAGCCCTTTGCGCGGCCGAGTAGCACAGAGAGCCTTCGTGGAAGCAATTTTTCAGCCTTAGAAAGCAGATGGTGGAGCCTTTGGGCCAGTCTGCGTAGCACGGAGGGGTCCTGGAGCACGGCGGGGGGCTGCACCTCCAACGCACAGCCGCAGGACCGTGGTCGCCTGGCGATGCTCACCGCAGGAGAATCGCATCCCGACACGGACTCTTCAGAGCTACCGCAAGAAGGTACTGAAGAAGCGCTCGCCAGAGTTTGATAACGTTATAATCTAAACATTTCTGGTTCTGCGTTTCCTGCTCACGGCCAGGTGGTTGCTCCCAGCCCTGGGTCACAAGCTGCTTTTTCCTGCAGTGTTATTTATTAGATACTTCTGATATATCTTGCAACCACAATAAAAAATACATCGCTACTGAAAATGCAAACTGGGAAAACAAATCATCCCAGAATACAGTCTACACAAAGGTTGTTAAACTATGGACTGAGTTAATTAGCAGCTAATAAAAGACTAAATTCTTCCATTAGCTATTCCGGTATGCGAGATCCACTGATTTCATCGGGGCCGTTTGCGTCTGCGGGCACACGGCCATATTTACTGCGGTAACCACGAGTGCAAATCACAGGACAACCAGGGCTCGCCGCAGCTGGGATGGGGACAGGGACGGGGACGGCATGTGGGACCCGCAGAGCTGTGCAGACAACCTCACGTGCCACACCGGTGCCAGCGTGGCTCTCGGTGAGGCCACAACCCTCCCAGCCTCTTCCCCAGCCCAGTAAATCCAGTGTGAGCGGTGTCCGGGGATCAGTTCCACTGCTGGGAGTGTGACCGCCTGTTTCAAGCACGGAAATTGGAGCTGGACTCCCTCCTATCTCCCTTCCTTCCATAGAAATTGTTGATGTTTCCAGATCTGAATCACTGGTCACATCCTTTACGAACGTGAGTCACTGTCGCACTACTGCCGGCAGCTTGTTCAACCAGCTACGCCCCTGGTGTTTCCCGAAACAGCCCGAGCTGAGTTCCTCCTCCTCGGGACGCGTCTGCAGGTGCTTTAGCTGGGGTGCTTGCACAGCACCTTCCCCGGCACTGGGATGTTCGTTTGCACGGCATGGGTGAGTGGTGCCAAGGGCCATCAGCGCCCGGGAAGTCCAGGCCGTCGCCTGTCGGGCTCCCGGGAGGCTGAAGACCCTCCTTGGCTGCCCCAGGGCTGCTCGGCCGTTGCATTTCCTCATCTTCGTGGTTCATGTGAGGAAGTGATGGCCCCTTCCAGCACAGAGCCCTGCACGCTCCCCCCAGGATAAGAACGGAAGCACCACAGAGATTTATGATGTCAAACGCTTGTTATATATTTTGCAAAGCCCGTTTTACAGTGCCTGGATAAATTGATGACCTGCTGATGGGGGAGTGGGAAGGGCTGGTTACTGGGAACCACCAAACAAGAGTTGGCTAGATCAGAAGAAACCAGTAGGAGTGACCCACAGCCCCTTCCTTTGATCTCTGCGCGATGTGCCCGGAGAAGGCACGCCAGAGCCGGAACAATACTGCAAAGCGGCGCGGCAGCACCGTTCCTCCGACGGCAGCGTCTCCGCTGCCGGCACCCCGAGCACGCTCCACCACCCAGGGCTCCCGGCCGGCCCCGTGGCACAGCGCCTGAAGATGTCCCTGGCTGAAAACGAGTTTTATGTCGCCAGACCACACTGTCGCGACGATGGCAGGTGGCTGCTTTGGTAACGGCAACTGAGGTGACAGCCAAAACCCCGTCTGTGGCAAACCCTCGGGTGCTGCCTATTGGTTTAAAAATTTGTAGGTGACAACGGGGAATCTTGCACCAGTGACTTGGCATACGGCTGCGGGAAGTGCATAGCTAAGAGATGGTACAGACTCTGAAAAGGGATTTCCGTGGGTGTGAGGCATCTTCTCCATCCACTTTTAAAAGTCCCATGGCACCTAACAATATGTCTTTTGGCACATAAATCCCTTGATAAAACCCCAGACACAATCCCAAGACAAACTGTACTCAGAGCATCAGAGATCCGAGCTAGACCGGTGAAACCAGCACGTAACGGTGGGTGCCGGGCCGTCCTGGCAGCCCTGCGAGGAGGCCGTTTGGGAAGGGAGGGGGCCCTGAGTCCAAGGGCCTGACCACGCTCTCCTGCGGCTGCCAGCATCGGGCCATCTGGCCCTGGCCTGCAGCCACCCCTGGGGTGCTCCGTAGGACCTGGCCACTGAAAACAGGACGTGAAGAATAACAAGTCCGGTTGGGAGGCAAAATGTTATTAACGAAATTGGCACGCTCCATCGCGCAGCAAGAGAGCCTGCAACCTGCACCGGGGGCTTCAGACACCCACCTTCTGCTGCAGCGAGCGCGACCCATCTCGGCCCCTCTGCCACCGCACCGCACCCGCCTCGCCAGCTTTGCCCCCACGCCATAACCCGGCTCTCCGGGGTTGGTGTAAGAGGGGAAACAGCGGCACAAAGGCAGCAACTCCCAGTTCTGGGCCCCACGGAGTACGGGGCTGCGCAGGCACAGAAGGAAAAGGCAGTCCCTGCTCGGAGCATCTTAGAGGATGGATTTGGTTTAGACGGGAACTTGCTGCACTGTCCCGGGCATTCAGAGCATCCCACAGCTCACGACACAAACTCGAGAGCACTTCAGAAATGCCAGCACTCGAAAAAGAGACAAACCCGCCAGCCCCTCACTCACCAAAGCTCTGAACACGCTCCCTAACCCAAGCGCTCAGCCACTGCTTGCGCTTCCAGCGTGTGACGTCTGAAGAGATGGCAGCAGCACCAGGACATCACCCGTATTCTCGACGCATTAAATCCAAAGTCCTTGGGCTGAAACACAACTGGTAGTGTGGGGCTGTGCCGGACTACGGATCGGATGGAAGGTTTTCGCTGGAGCGCAAGCAACTGATCAGTTGATCAATGATTTATCAATCTCTATCGATATCGTTCTGAACAGAACTACTTCCTCCTCTCCCCGTTTTTCTCTCTTTTCTATGCATCTCTCCTATCGACCCAGTCTACGACCTCAGCCCCGTGCCCAGACAGCTCTGGACTTGCAGGACTCACAGGAAGGAGACCAAATATGCAGAAATAGGGTATTTTTGAAGCTAAGCATCTCCTCCCTTTTGGGAAGCCGTGCCCTGACTCTCACTTTCTTTTTGCAGTGTTAAGTCCCTGCTTGCAGACCCTCAGCGCTGGGAAGCGATCCCTTCTCCCCTGGCCCCCTCCCCAGGGAATCTGCCCCCGGCTCCTCTCTGCAGAGCGCTTTTGTTCAGATTTCTAACCGCTCAGCCACTTTCTTGGCAGAAAACCCTCCCAGTGCCACCTGCCCGCTTTTCCATCTCCCAGGAAGTTTCGCCGTGACCTGTGACAGCCAGGAATGTGGCTCGGGCACGGGGGGAACACGGGACAATGTGCTGCCTGCTCCGGTCCCCCCCGCTGACCCCTGCACCCGGCCACACACACCCATCCAGCCGCTCACATCAGCAGTGAGTCAGAAACAAAGAAGAAAAACCCTCGTGGGCTGCGATTCGCCCTTTATTGTGAACTCCAGACGTCATACGCGCACGGCTATAGATGGAGCTCGGGAGCCCAGGCCAGCCCAGTGCAAGCCCACGAGAGCTCAGTGATGGTGGTGGTGGTGCCGGCTGGCGGGGGGGGATGCTGTGTCTGTATGGCTAAGGATGTATTACAGAGGCGGGCTGCTCTTCATGTAACTAGAGAGCTTCTGTAATCTGCAAAGGGCGAAGACGGAGAGGGAGTCGGAGGAGGCAGCCTGTGTATTTCCCAGCCACGCTCTCCCCAAGAGGAGGCCGCCGGGAGCCCCTCTCTGCTCCCCCCCCCCCATCTCCCTTCAGTGCAGCACACCAAGGAATGATGAAAAAAAATAATTCTGCGAAAAGGGTGAGTCGAATCGGTTCTTCTTTGGGGCACGGTGGGGTGGGGGAGGCTCCCGGATGTTTTGGGGAGGGGGGCTTGTCCCTTGATTTCCAGTTGTTCGCTTTACCTCTGCTCCCCCCGCCTTTGCCTTGCGAAAAAAAACCCCAACCAGATCAAAACAAAACCAAACCCAGCACCCGTCTCTCCTTCCCTCCTGCTGCCCAGCGCCTCTCCTTCCTCCTGAATTCGCCAGGAGATACTATTCGCCGCTTAGCGCGGAGCGATGTAGGCAGGCAGTTTTCATTTCTGATCACAAGGAAACGACAAACCGTGGAGACACCATCTACCCGCCGCTCTGCCTGCGCTGTGCCGTGTGCGTGTGCCGGCTGTGCCCAGAGATCTCAGCGCTGCGACGAAGAAATCTTAAATACAAACCCACACATAGGTTTCGCCTCTAGGATTAATTGCTCATAAAAGGCTCAAAAATGCAATTTTCACTGCAGTAATCACCTAGTTTAAATTCTCCCCAACACCCTCCTGCTCCTCTTTCCACGACCAAATGCACGTTGTATGAGGCGAATATAATCTCGCAGCCTTTCTTGTATAATGCACAGAGCGAAACCCTGCCTGCGATTTCTGCATCGTCCCCTCGGTATTATTGTTGTTGCCCCATGTCTGCAGCAGAAAAATCTATGTAGAGTGAACCAAGCAAAGTAGCTCGGTCCCAGCTTCGGTGGAGAGAGGGGCCGGAGGGAGGGGGAGGCGAAAGTTGGGCAAAGAGGGAGGGGAGGAGGAGAGGAGTGCAAACCGGAGAATAATACCATTTTCCCCCATTTTCTTCCCTCTCTCTTTGTGTTAGGGGCACCAGGATGGAAACCAGCAATCTCTGCAGCCAGAGAAGGTCGGCTGGGTGCGGAAATTTTGCGGGAAAGGCATTTTTAGGGAAATCTGGAAAAACCGTTATGTGGTTTTGAAGGGAGATCAGCTTTACATCTCGGAGAAGGAGGTAGGATCGGTTTCATTTTCCTCTCCCATCCCCCCTTTCCTCCCCTTTGCATATGAAAAGCTCACACCGAGCAGCCCCAGCCCTTCCCCAGCCCCCTGCCCAGCCATCGCCCCTCCGTCGCCAGCCTGGGTTGAGGAGGTTGCTCGGAGGGCTTCTCTCCTCCCCGGGTCGGCACCGGAGAACCCTGCCCTGGGCTGGTGGGTCGGCTCCAACCCCGACTCTCGCAGGCGGCTCTGGCTGGGAGACATTTTCCCAGCACTGGACACATGAAAGGATTCACTTAGCGAGAGTTAAAACCCTCATCCTTCTTTCCGCCACCGTGAAATGGCAACGCCAGCTTCCTTCTGTGCCTGTCCTCTGCCATTAAGTTCGACAGTGGTCTTGTTCCCAGCTGCTGTTTGGAAATAACTGTGGTCTCCCAGCTGGAATGGAGCCACGTACGGGTCCCTTATCTCTTGTAGTTTTTGTCCCCCTGATCCACACCACACGAAGACAACGGGGAAATTTTAACCACAGGCTCAACACCTTGTTGAAAAACGTGCTCTCTCTCCTCCCCCTCACCCCCACTCAACGCCGGCTGGGGTTTGGGGTTTCATGTAGTGTTTACGTTAGACTTAATTGGATGTGACTATCAGGCTGAGCGTCGCGGGCTCTGGCAGGCTGGCATCCGGCTGACCTTGCACAGCCTCCCCCCCTTAGTTTTTGTCTTGATAAATTCATCAGGAAGAAATCCCCAGGCAACAGCACTCCTCCCTTTGGTCACCCTTTAAAAACTCATCGCTAGCACTAGCGAGGGTTGTGCCCCCAAGCAGAGGCGCGGGGGCTGTTCGGAGCCAGGCTGGCGTTAGGACGGGGCGTTTGGGGTAGAAATGCGGATCTGGCTCTCGGTGGGTTTCCTCCCGTGAGCGGAGGTTGCTCTCTGACGGGCACTGCAGGGCGGTCTGTCGTTCAGACACATGGCTGCCTGGCCCAGCTTTATCAGTTTAGGATCTGGAGAGATAATCAGGTCCAGAGCGCCAAGTATAATTTGATTTAGACGCTAATTGAATCACGGGGCATGGCAAAGTGCAGACGGATCAGGGGTTGTTAGAACACAAAAATAGCCCAAAAGCGAACTGCAAGCCCCGGTCGCGCTTAGCTATGTGTTGGCATTTCACAGCTCGCTCCCGTTGATCTCTTGGCTGCTCCAGAACTGGAGAGAGACGCGGGCTTGGGGAATAAATGCTGTCTGCAGGCGGGGGGTTCGCTGCCCTAGAAATGCCCGGGTAAAGAGACATAGTAAGAGAAAGATTAGAGACTGGAGACAACACGAATGGTAATGAGACACTCAACCTCTGATGAATCTCTAGACAGATTTCTGGATGGGGAGAGTCAGGTGGGAAGACGGATGCGAGTGGTACAGATCTCCTTCAGTCTGTGGCCCTTCCAAACTTTCCAGCAGTAACGCAGACCGTACAGCGTGCGTTTCTCAACAGCAGGCCTGCTTGTCCTGCGTGACCCTTACAAGCAGCTCACCCGCCTCTGGGGCCACCGGTCACAGTTTAGAAACTGCTAGACAGACAGATTACGTGGCTGGAAGGATTTCACCTGCTGCCTTGCGTTCTACCAGTCTGGCTCCACAGCTCTTCTGTACTGGGGCCCCGACTCAAGGCGGCACTGAAGAGCGTGCTCGAGCACAGGCCTATGCTTAAGCCCAGTTAACGGAGATGGAACTGGAGCTTGTACTTTTTGAGCCAGGACCTGGAAGAGAAGTAACCATCACCAAGTCCAAATGACAGGGGAGCTGCCTGCTCGGATCAGACTGCACTGGCCGTGCTGACACAGCTGGAACTGCTGGGAAGGGACTGGGAATAGGCTGGGCTAGGCGGCTCTGTAATGGTCAGTTCACTGCAGGCGGGGCAGATGCTCAACATTGCTAGCAGGACGCTGTGCGGTCCTTCAGGCGGGCGTGAAGGCGCAGCACCAGCGGTGGGGCTGAATAACACTGTAATTCACAGCTGCCTTCGCAGGGAGGTTGTGTGCGTGGTTTTGGGGACTCGGAGACAGACACGGCAACTTTCCTGGGTCTCTCTCACTACCGTGCAGCGGGGAAGGAGTCCTGAGGGTGGGCAGCGGGAGAACCTTGGCCCCGCTGAAGCAAAAGCAGGACGAGGCGGTGGGACTGCCACCGCAGCGTGTCTGCAGGCGGGGCGGGAGGCCCCACGGCCACCCAGGCTGTACCGCCTGCGCCCAGGAGATGCATTCTGCCCAGGCTTGGGACCTCCTCAGAGCACCCTCGCTAGGGAGCAGGAAAGGGCACTTCCAGAGAGCTACTCACTGCCCACAAACCCTGAGCAGCCTCCAAGTAGCTGCTCCAGATCCACCATGGTGCCTGTGCTGCGACGAGGCATGCTGACAGGGGAGGCCAGCCGAGCGGCAGGGCTCCAGGCTAGCAGCCTCCCGCACGGATCCTCCCAGAGCCTGTGTCCGCAGCCCGGACCTGCCCGGGACAGCAAAGCCGCGCTGTGTGTGCACTCCCTTCAGCAGTGCGCGAATCCGCCCTTTGATGGGAAGTACTCTGGATCTTGCCTGGGAAAACGAGAGTGTTTTCCAAAATCCTGGCCACCCTGAAGTCAGCAGCCGGACTGCTGCTGGCTGCAGTACCACTGGGATGTCCCGGACATCCCGCGCGGCCGGGCGGGTGGTTTTGTCTCTCTCTGGTACCCCGAGTGTTTGAACCCTGGAGAATAAGTAGACAGCAAAGGCTCTGCTTGGCTAAGGAGCAGGAAAGCCTGCACAATGTGTTCATGCAGGAATCGACACCAGTGAAGATGTGCAGGAAAAAGATGGCTGTCTGTCCATCCCTCCCTCACCAACACACCCAGCTAGCTACCGCCCAAATCTCCGTGTGCTCGGAGCCCAGCAGAGGACGGGGCTGTCTGAGGGGCCATGCGGGTGCTAGTGCTGAACAAGGAGGGCTTGTGTTTGTCTCGGGGAGCGTGCGCGGATTGCTTTACGGGGAAAAAACCAGTGCATGTGCAACTGAGGCAGCACCGTGGCTCTCCGTGTACGAGTGTGTGTGTGAAAGACCATAAATAACACGCAGCCGTGACTGCCTATGTCTTTATATGGAAGAATCTGTGGTTGTGCAGAGATGTGGTTACAGAGGTAACATCTGGCTGCGTGCACGTGCGCTGAAGTGACTCTGTGTGCCTGCAGGAACGAGGAACGCGCCTGTGTCCCCGGGCCGGCGTCTCCGGGGGTCTCGGTACAGGCGGGCACCGCTCTGCCTGGCGGGAGCACGCTGGCGTGTGCCGGTGGGGACGCAGGGCACGCGCTTGGTGTGGCTGCCTGTCGCCCGTGCGTTGCCAAGGCTTTCTGCTCAAAGACCAACGGGTCCTTTGACACACGGCGCAGGTTTTTGGTACCGTCTGGACCTTTACTCCTTAGCAAAGCCAGGCCTTCTCACACCAACCAGAGCTGAGATCCGCCCTGGGGGGGCCCGTAGCCAGGACTCCCTGCTGTCCACAGGTCTGAACGCGTGTTCCAGAGCTCTGCTCCAGGAGCACGAGGCTCCCTTTGCACGCTTGCCTTCCTGGCAGCAGGTGCCTGCAGCTCCTGCAAATAGCTTAATAAATTGGGATTTGTCAAGCAGAACAGGACGGAGCCTCTTCTGTTTTATCACACACCAGACTATGCCCAGTGGAGAAAACGGAGCCGCTGCTGGGCTGCGCTGATGAGTTGTGCGAGAGGCTCTGCACTGCTCCGGAGAAAGGCCTCTCCACTTCTGAACCCTGCCACTGCCGGGGCGGCTGCCGGGGCGGCACTGGATGCAGCCGAAGAGAGAATTAAACAGTGGAGACCCTGAGGAGACGTGAATAGAAAACTATAGCAGAAACGGTCACTAGGCAGGCTGAATCTCAGCCCGATTTCTGCGCTGATGGGAGAGGAGACTGAATTGTCTGTTTCTGCATAAGATCAAAGTCCTCCTCTGCTATAAATTATTTTTGCTCCATCAAAGCTACCGGAGCAACGTGGATCTGGTGCATGGAGCTTATGAGTTAACTCTCAGATTAACCTTGGTGTTTCTTGTCAGCTCCTCTTAAGCTCTGTGGCTGCTCTAGAACAGGAGGCAGGTTGTTAGCAGGCAAAGCAGCCTCTCCCTGCCAGCTCAGAGCACCGCAGAAGCAGGGGTTAAATACAAGGACTCCGGGATGCTATCCTCTGTTCTGCCACGCACTCACTAATTGAATTCAAACCAGACATTTATTTACTTTTGCCGGAATTTCTCCATCTGGAAAGCTGGGCTAATAATACTGATCTCCCTAAGGCACAAGGTGCCTAGGCAGGGGGAACTGCGTGTCGCACGCTGTGGGATCCCTTGGGAAAGGTCTCAGCTCAGGGCAGGTAATGATGTTGCACAAAGACAACGCGGAGCAGTAAAACTGCTGGGAGCTGAGCACCGGTCGGGTATCGGGAAGGGCTGAACGGACAGGGTTCCAAAAGCCTAACTCCCGCAGGCAGAGTCAGACTGCCCAGACCCCAGCGGCATCCACGCGGATACGTGCTGGGAATCTGCGTGCTTTTTCAGTTGCCTACCTAGGACTGGGCTTGCAGGTTAGAGACTAGCCCTGATTTATTTATTTTAGTCAGGAGAAGATGTGAGCGCCTGACAGAAGCCTGGGCTTTCTCCCTGGCATAAAGCAAGTCTCTAAGGAGAGGAAATATATTTTATCAGACCAGCTGATATGCCTTGAATATGTGAACAGGGCTTTTGAGTTATGTTCTTTTATTAGGGCATCGACCTTCGGAAGCTGTGAAACCTGCTCCAACACCTAGAACCTTTTGCTCTTCCAACTGAAAATGGCACCGAAATGGTAGCCGAGGCTTACAGACCGTGTTCAGCCGGGGGCTCTGAGCCTGCACAGAGATCTGTGCCCCTGCTGCAAGCCGAACTCTGTGAACTTATGCAAAAAACCCCTTCATTATTTAGCATTTGGTCATCAGCCAAAAAAAGCATTCAGGGCAGAAACATGCAAGACAAGATGTGCTAAGTGAGCTGAGCTCTGCTGAGCAAAAGAACACCTTCCTAGTATCATTGGAGCGTTCTTTCCCCTTGCTCTCCTCCACACCGGTTCCCTCCCCCCCTGCAAATTTCTGGTAATTGTTCTCTTGCTTCGAGCCCAGCTTTGTTGTTGCTCCGCGCTTGGGAATAGCGGTCAGACGCGCGCAGACACAGCTGGGCTCCTACCACTTCCTGTCAGGAAGCCCAGGGCTGTCCAGACAGCAGGAACGGACTCTGCGATGGCGGGATGGTAATGAGGAAACGCTTCTCGGGCCTTCCTTAAGCCTCTGCTTGTTTGCTGCCACAAGCATCGACTCAATTAGCACAAGAGCACTTGAAAAGCAGTCTGTTCTCGCTCCTCATTTGTTACGGCACCATCGAACGGCGCGCAGCTCGCTCTCTGCCTGGACAGGGCATGTGTGTGTGTGCACACTCCAAGTAGTGTCCAGGAATCACATACATGGCTCACGTGTGTGACGGAGCTGCAGAGTACTTGTGGTGTTTCTGTGCATGTGCTCTTCACGCAGTTGGCACGGTGACGTTTGCACTGGGTGAGTGCCTCCGGGTACGGGGTGGCCACGTGTGCGGTTGGTAGGTGCGGTAAGTATGTTGGTGTCCTTCGCGTCCAACGTGCACGAGGTGTTAATCAGTCAGAGCCGTGCGCTCAGAATCACAGAATCACAGAATAGTAGGGGTTGGCAGGGACCTCTGTGGGTCATCTAGTCCAACCCTCCTGCCGAAGCAGGGTCACCCACAGCAGGCTGCACAGCACCGTGTCCAGGCGGGTCTTGAATATCTCCAGAGAAGGAGACTCCACAACCTCCCTGGGCAGCCTGGGCCAGGGCTCCGTCACCCTCAGAGGGAAGAAGTTCTTCCTCATGTTCAGACGGAACTTCCTGTGCTTCAGTTTGTGCCCATTGCCCCTTGTCCTGTCACTGGGCACCACTGAAAAGAGCTTGGCCCCATCCTCCTGACACCCACCCTTCAGATATTTGTAAGCATTTCTAAGGTCCCCTCGCAGCCTTCTCTTCTTCAGGCTGAACAAGCCCAGCTCCCTCAGCCTCTCCTCGCAGGAGAGATGCTCCAGTCCCCTCACCATCCTTGTAGCCCTCCGCTGGACTCTCTCCAGTAGCTCCTCATCTTTCTTGAACTGGCGAGCCCAGCACTGGACAGAGTACTCCAGATGAGGCCTCACTAGGGCAGTGTAGAGGGGAAGGAGAACCTCCCTCGTCCTGCTGGCCACACTCTTCTTGATGCACCCCAGGATCCCATTGGCTTTCTTGGCAGCCAGGGCACACTGCTGGCTCATGGTTAACCTGTCGTCCACCAGGACACCCAGGTCCCTCTCCGCAGAGCTGCTCTCCAGCAGGTCCACCCCAAGCCTGTACTGGTGCATGAGGTTGTTCCTCCCCAGGTGCAGGACCCTGCATTTGGCTTTGTTGAACCTCATCAGGTTCCTCTCTGCCCAGCTTTCCAGCCTATCCAGCTCACACGCGTGCTCGTGGACAGCGGTAGTGCTAGGTGCCAGTCTGGTGCGCGAAGCCTTGGCTTGCACAAGAATAGTCTGTGACTGCATGGCTGGGACCGGCTGCTCCTCCCGTCCCTCTCCTGCTCTCGCTCTGGAAAGCCGTCCCTTCCCCTTCCACCTCCCTTCTCCTGCTCTGCCAAGCTCTGTCCTACACTTTGCCGAGCAAGGTGAAAAGTGTCAGCGCAGTGTCTTTTCTGTCTCAGCGGCACCGTCCAAAGAGAGGGGCAGAGAACACTTAGGCAGAAGTGACACGCAGCCCGACTCCCCTTCCCTGCGACGGAGGCAGCTTGGGAGATGAGGCAGCGCGGCTTTGGGACTCGACTGCAGCACTGGGACGCAGAAGAGCTGGTTCCAGTACAACGTGTCTTCAGGGGCCAGTCAGTTCTTGGGGACCTGTACTTCTGGTACCCTTGGCTGACGACTCTTTGGGGCAAGGGACTGGTGCAGATAGCAGCTTTCTGCCGCCGTCCCCTCACTAGCTCAGGGCAGCAATCTGGCAGTGAGAAGGCCTGGAAGGTTGTGCTCACGCCCTTGAGCTGCCGAGCCGATGGTGCGACTCCCGCTCGGGATGCAGGTGTGCAGATAGGAGCACCGCCATTTCCATTCCACCCAGGTCCGGAGGCTCTGGCTGAAGCCAGGGCCCTGCTGCGCCGGTGACTGCACAGACACACTATCTATATCCCTGTCTTCCCTCCACACGTGCACCTGAACTGATACTAAAGAAGGAAAAAGCAGACCACCGGCAGCGTCCCACTGCGCACGGGCCATTTCACCCTGTGTCCACAGCATTTTGCAGGTCTCTGTCACTGTAATACCTGAAACTCTCCCAACGCTCCGCGTATTTCTTCTCTCAGTTCCCCTGCAGACCAGAACCGCGCAGCTGCAGGCCTTGTGCAGTCAGGGGACTGAGAGGAACGCGGAGCCAGGGACAGGACAGGACATTAAACTCGGGTCTCCCTGTCACCTCCCAGTGCCCCTCTTCCCGGCCCCGCCAGAGCCGGTGCTGCACACAGGCATGGATTCCTGCCTTTAGTGACAGCCCGATTTCAACTCAGCTCTGCAGAAATTTCTGTCCCTTGCTAAACGGTAGAACTACTCAGCTTGAGGAAGCGAAACTTTCATCTCGACTTGAGAGGGGAACACGCCAGCTGATGCTGCCCCAAGACTGCCCATGTTTGGATATTCAGCTTTAATGAGAATCTGTAGGTTTCTCGTTACACCCTGAGCCACATTATGAGCTCTTCAGTGTCTTGTGGATACGTTACACTTGGTGTCTTGTGATTTTCTGTACCTTCCGCATTTGCTTTGAGCATGTCACATCTCAACAGGGAACTGCTCAGGCAAATCTCCAGCAAAAAAATCTGAGGAAAACCGCAAAGCTTTGCCTGGTGACTGAGCGACTGCTCTTCTGCTCCGCTCCTGATTTGGCCCCAGAACACGGCCCTGATCTGAAGCAAGAAGGTTTGGAGCTGTTGCAGGTGATGATGAGGGAGGAAATTATAACTCCCTGTCAGCAGGACACCCACGGGGCAGTTAATTTAAACCACGTTCGGGATCCTCCCGTGCCAGAACACTGCAAAGGACCTCTCGCACAGGAGAAGAGAGGCCTTGGGAAGCACGACTAGCCGCAAGCCTAGAAATAAGCCCTCCAGGCCTCTGTGAGAAGGGACTCTGGGCACCACGGCTGATGGTCTGAGCCCCTGCGTGTCCACGGGCTGGCCAGGTCGCACAGGCCTGGGGAATGCTGCCGGGGCCGGCGTCCCTCCGGGCTGACCCAGCCGGGGCTGCAGCTGCGGGGGCGAGGCGTGTGAGGAATGCAGCTCCCCTCCTTGCACTTCAGCAATGCCAGCCTCAGCACATCTCGCCGCTGACTGCAGACCCAGATTAGCCGGTGGCTGCGTGGCTGTCTGTAGCGTGGCTACACCCTGAGCAGTGGCAGCTGCCACTGGGAGTGCGGGGACTGCGTGCTCTGATGGCTCCAGGGTCTAACGTACCCCGCTTTCGGGACCTGGCTTTGGCTTGGGTGATGGGGGCACCTCGGGTTCCTTCTCTGTGCCTCGGTTTCTTTTCCCTCGCCTGGCCTACGTGGAATGTGGAAGCATTTCTGGGAGCATGGGGAGAAGCCAGGCTGAACCCCAGGACAAGAAATTGTTTTGTCTGCCTAGCGGAGGTACAACATGGATAGTAAAGCCAGCAGACAGCCACGGCAGCAGTTGCTAGGATTTATTTACCTTAATCCTTTCAATCCAGACCTTCCCTGCAGGGCAAGGAGTGCAGGACCTACCTGCCTGTGAGGCTCTGAGATCCGCCAGCTTGCTGCATGCCAGGCACTCAGCAGCTGGGAGGAAGGAAAGACCTGCTGGCCACCTCCCAGCTAGGAACGATTTTGCCAAAATCAACCATCCAGGCCTCTCCCTTCCTAGCACATTAAGCCAAGCGGTCCCTGATTCCTCTCGGCCTCAAACTACAGTGTGGGAGTCCTTAACAAAGGCTGGCAAAAGCGGCAGGATCCAAAAAATGCTTCACAGGCAGGTGTGCAAACCTGGGCAGTGGGCAGGAGACCACACGTCGCCCCAGACAGGGAAGATTTTTCTTGAGTCCCTAAACAGAGTTGTAGAAAAGAGGGGCTGGCGGGCCCTGGAGAGCTTCTTTAAGCAGTTGTCCCTGCAAGGGAGAGAGCAAGAGAGGAACTGGCTGGGGATGGGGAACCAGACTGAAGACTGTGTTCAGAATTGATGCTCAGCCCTTCCCAGAAGTCAGACCTTTTCTTAAAGTGTTTCAAGTTTGGCATCTGAGACTAAAAATCACCCCTTGCTTTCAAAAATTTGTGTTCTGTCCGTATGCAGTGAAGAAGAAACCAACCAAGCCAACGCAATGGCCATAGTAGATGTCCACCGCTGGGGGTAACTCCTCACTCCGAGCACCCTGGGTGCATGACGAGCTGTAGTAGGTCGCCCTGACACAATGAAGATCTGCGCTGCCCCTGCCATTCCCTTACAAGCCCCACGGGGTGACAGAGACATCACGCTTCGTTCCCTCTGCTGAGAACCTGCACAGGAGGCTACTGCCTCCCAAAGGTCTCCGAAACATGACCCAAAGACCTGTACGTTGTGTGCTGGGAACACATCGAGCCAAATCCTCTGCTGGTGAAGTCTGATGGGGTTTATTTGCATGGCTCCAATCTCACCAGAAATGTGGAGAAGAGTAGACACCCTGCATGTTTGTCACCCACCTCCTATCAACGTCGGTGACTGGGATTCAGGTTTCGCTGACCATGAGGTTCCAGCATTTTTGTGAGTCTTTAGGGGTGCTTTTTTCTTTTATTTACAGAGGGTGGGCTGTATGGCTGCCCTCAGCCTCTGAGCACTCCCCTCCTGCCTCTGAGGTTGCTCTGTTCTGTAATTCATGACCACCACCTCCCTCTTTTTGGCCTCAGTAGCCTCCCACAAAGGACAGAAGAGCTGGCTGGTACTTGTGAAGTTTGCCTTTCACCTTCCTTCTCTCTAGCTTCACTGTTTACACGCTGCATGCTCTGTTATTTTGCTCTGCTGCTTACCTCCCTGCTGCATGTCTCAGCGCGCGAGAGAGGGGGGACATCAGCTGGCAATGCCCCTTGTGAGACAAGGCTGCTGTCCTTCCCAGGCCCCAAGAAACCACCATAATGGACCCCATTTCAGGTCTCTGCTGAGACCTCTTCCCACCAGGAAGGCAGAACAAAGCCATGTTCAAATGACTAAGTTACAGCCCCATTCGCTTTACGGCCTCATTATACTACGAAGGCTGTAGGCCTTCCCCAGAGGGAATTGATTCGAAGTGAGCACAAACCTGCCTTTCCTCCGCGGGCCGCAGCTCTGGCTGAAGGGCAGACCTACCCTTAGGCACCCAGCTCGCTCTGCCCCACATCCTTAATGGTGGCCACGTGTGCATCCACCCCCACCAAACACCTGGGGGGGGCTGAACCTGCCCACTTTGTCTGAAACGTAGAAACGGGACCCCAACATCATCCTTTTAATGCAAATAGATGTTGCTTAGTCTCAGCTCTTAGGCATTTTATTGGCACTTTGGTGAAAGTGATACCGTCTGTGCGGCAGGGTCTCCTGCGTGTGTCGTGGGGAGACAAGCGCGTGTTGGAACCCTGGCACTTGCCCCTCCAAGTCTTTTACAGGGTTGGCTGCACCCGAAGGATGTTTATCTGAGCCAACTACACCCGTCCTTTCTGCAGCCTCCTGTAGATATTCCTAGAGGCAAGCTATCCGAGTCCCGGCTCGACGAGTTCACAGTGTCTCTGCGTGTCTGAGAAGGCAGGGGAGGGCTGGGGAAGTCCCAGTGACCTACATGAGCAAACATCTGGAGTAAGGACTTGTGCCTCAGCCGCTGTGTCACAGCTGGGGGCTCAGAGGGGCTCGGCTTTTCCTGCTGCAGATGAATAGGGCTGGATTCAGCCAAGATTCTTGGAAAGAGGTGGATTGTAGGATGGTACTGGGAAGAGATAAAAGCCGATTAGAAATGCACGGGGAGGGTATACAGACAGACATTACCTGCGAGAGGCATTTCCATATCTGTTCACAATAGCCCAGACACTGTGGCTGCTGTTATGAGCAGAAATAAGCAATAGCTTCTGCAGCTTCAAGAATAGCTGTGTGGCGTCTGCCTCCTCGTTCGTGAAGACAAACTCGGGGGATAGAAGGAAAAAGGACAGAGGGAGGAACTGCCGTCAT
Source organism: Opisthocomus hoazin (assembly GCF_030867145.1). Taxonomy (NCBI): domain Eukaryota; kingdom Metazoa; phylum Chordata; class Aves; order Opisthocomiformes; family Opisthocomidae; genus Opisthocomus; species Opisthocomus hoazin. The sequence continues at coordinate 2,539,211 of NC_134443.1, forward strand.
TGTGCAAGGCCAGATGGTCAGCTTCTCTGTGTCTCTGGTTAGAAAGCTGGTTACAGCGCTTTAGTCAGCCTCTTTGTTTAAATTCTATTGCAAAAATCATGGGGAATTCCTTCAGTGCTTCCCAAAACTAGGGAGGAAACATATTAAATGGGGTGCAGTCCTTTCAAGAAACGAGGAGCTAAGACCTCATCACCGTCTGCCCTTCCGGCACCTGAGTTACTCAACCTGTAATGACCCCGGCGGCAGTCGGACTAAGCAGATTGACGGGGATTTGAGCCCGCCACTGGCCTGTCCTTAGTGGACATGCAAAACCGAGTTCTCTCCCATCCCAGTTACCTGCATGCCTCGTGTTCACTGTGGAAAGAGTAGGGCTGCCCTGCTGTAGGAGTGGGAGGTGAGGACAGTGCACTGACGATAGCATTGAAAAGAAAGGCCTTACAAAACTAAAGGGGGGCAGGCAGAAGACAGGCTGGGCATTCTCCAAGTGTCCCCCGAGCAATGGCACCTTCAGGTCAGGGGTCTGACCGTCACAGGACAGTATCACAAACCCTGGCTTCCTCCCCGGCTCAGCCACAGCCTTCACAGCCCTGCGCAAGTCACATCTTTAATTTAAGCCTCTGCGATATTTATCTATAGCTGTGTGCCTGTCACACCATGGCTAATACAGAAAGCATGCGGGAATAGACCTGGAAAAAGTGAGATTTTGCAAAAGCTGCAAAGTGGGCACTTGAGGACTCTCTAAAGGACAACGAAGAAGTGCTTCTGCCAGTGAAGGCCAAGCCCTAGCGCACTCTTCCTTCTCGAAACCTTCCACGAATCCCCTGGCTGCTGAAGGTCTCTGGCCAGCCACCCAGCAGTGAAAGCCTGGCAAGCAACTGCCAGACCAAAAGCCAGGACCTGGGCAGTCCCGGGTGCCTGGGTGAATTCTGCCCGCAGCCCCTTCACGAGGGATGAGGCTCAGCAGCGGGGGAGAGCAGCACACGCATCTTGTCAGTAATCTGGGACTGGATGTGCTTCATCCACCCCCCAAATCAGCTGTCAGCGCAGGCTTCAGTAATACCACCAGGGTAAAAATAGGAAGTGCTAATCTTTATCCCTCAAACTTTTGTTATGCTGTCTCCAGAAAAGCAACAAGCGCTAATATGATTGCCCCTTTTAATCAGCAGATGAAAGTCCACCTCCTCCCAGCAACTCCTGCCTCCGCATGAGCCTCCTCCTAGCAGACAGGGTCCTCTTCTTGCTGCTGGAGTAAATCCTATTCATTTTGAGGGTCCACAGGAATAAACACAGTGTCCGATCACACCTGCCTGTCAGTTGATCCAGCCCCAGTAACTCTGGGGCGGGAGAGGCAATGGAGTCCCGGAGGAATCCATTGCAAAGCAGGAATTCACCTAGGAGACTGTGATTTTCAAGTTGTCCTTCTAAATATGCCCCCCTCACGCCAGAAGAGACTTGAGTCAAAACTATCACATTGAAAACCTCTGCTTCGTCCCCCTAAACCCAAGTGTAGCCCTCCCCAGCTAACAGTGCTATCACTGCATTTGTGCCTGGAGGTGGAGGACTCTTGCTCGATGTGCCGGTGACCACACAACACGCCGGAGGGTCCAGCACACGTTCTGTACATTGAAACCCCCAGTGCAGGCAGCGGTACCAGACAGGCACCCCGCTGCCTCGGAGCTGCAGCCCTGTCACTGCCTCTCTGTCTGACATCTGCAAGGCTGGCATTTTATTTTTGTTTTGCAGGTAAAAGATGAAAAAAACATACAGGAAATGTTTGACCTGAGCGATTATGAGAAATGTGAAGAGCTCAGGAAGTCCAAAAGCAGAAGCAAAAAGAACCACAGCAAATTCACCCTCGCCCACTCCAGACAGCCGGGGAACACGGTACGCTTTGCTCGCAAGGACGCGGTCAAGCCCCAGCAAGCCGTTAGCTCATGGTGCAGGACCAGCTCCAGGCCTGAGGGCTGGACACAGTAACTGGGGGGTGAAACTGGACAGGAGTGTAGGAGTCCAGATCATGTCTTGTGGTTTAAAATACACAAACGTCCATTTACCACGTCAGGACCAACAGCAACCCGCCTGGACAAGGTCCTGTGCAGCCTGCTGTAGGTGACCCTGCTTCAGCAGGAGGGTTGGACTAGATGACCCACAGAGGTCCCTTCCAACCCCTACTATTCTGTGATTCTGTGATTCTGTTTCTGCTGGGAGCAGACTCGGGCCTCTGGTGTGCTAAGTAAATATGAGCAAGCACTTAGCTCTGGATCTGATCACCTGAGAGTATTCTGACTTTGGGAAAGGAAGGTATTAGAACATTTGCCAGGAGCAGTGACAAAGCCGTTTCACTGCCGCCGCTCCTGGCAGCTGTGGTTGAGCTGCCTGCGTTTGTTTATTCACAGGGGGAGGCAGGGAAGGGAGGGATGCTGGCAGTCCTATGGTTTGCTGCCCAGATTTGGGCAGCACCAAAAGAGCTGCACGGGAATCTGTCCCAGGAGTACTTTCTGCCCAGAGGAGAGCTGAAACGGGCCGGAACAGGGGCACCGCTACCTAGGAGCAGGAATTTCCGTGAGGTCTCCGTTGCCACCGCAGAAAGCGAGCCAGTCTCTGAACTGCAAGCTGTCTCTGGCACAGATGCACCCACCCACAGCCACGCACATGAGCTGGATTTACACTCTTCATTCTGACTTGTTTCAGCAGACCAAGCTTGCCCGCCCCACACTTTGATAAGGATTGTATAACGCCATGAAACGTGAAAAGTGAAGAGCAGGGGGAAATGGAAAGCGGCTGCACTGTCCCCAAGCACCCTGAGCAATGAGAGTTGAACAAAATGCTGTGGAGGCTAAAACTCATTTCTACTGAGTATCTAACTTAAAAAACCCCCTAAGGATCCTGGATCCCCTACGCAGGCCATATTGTCAGAACGGCTCTGCCTTCATTGTGCATCTGAGATATCAAAGTGCAGAAAATCTGGCTCCTTCTGCGGGTACCTGCTGTAGCTGCTTGTCTGACAGACTCTGTCAAAGCCTGAGGTGGCAACAGATAAATCGCATGTGAGCCGCAGATGCACATAAAGGCTGCATCATCGTTTGATGAGGGCAAAATCTAGGATGGTGTGTGGGAAGGCAAAGAGGGGGAAGGAGAAACTGCAGCCACGAGGGAAGTAAATATGGTACACAGCTTTTAGGTTGAAAAGCTGGGTACTGTGAGGAATCCTGGTCTGCTCTGCAAAGGGCTGCCAGGCAGCAGAGAGGCCAGGTGCAGTGTGTGGCAGACCAGTGCCGTTTTGCAGGACTGGAGGATCAGGTCTGCTTTGCATTTTCCCACTAAGGCAAGCCAGCTGTAAAGGCTGTGTAGCTTTTCTGTGGGCAGGGACAGTGTGAAAGCATCTCTGTATGAGTTTAGTCACTGGCACTGACCTGAATTCCCTCTTTTGTAGGCACCAAATCTGATCTTCCTGGCTGTGAGTCCAGAAGAGAAAGAGTCCTGGATTAATGCCCTCAACTCTGCAATCACACGGGCTAAAAACCGCATCTTAGATGAGGTGAGCAGGACTCTGAGGGCTGGACCCAGGCTCCGTTGTCTCAACTTGAATCTTGGGTGAAGTTTCGACTGCTGGGGACAGCAGCAGCCCCTTCTGCCCTCTCCACTTCCTATTTAAAAGGAGTGCAAAGCCACTGGGTTTTTGTGGACTGCACTCAAACACAGCCACCCACAACTACAGAGTGGGCTCTTCTGAAGGTCTGGGACGGTTTGATCCTCCCAGCCTCGGGACTGATACGCAGCGCTAATTGCAAGGCAACGGCAAAGGGCAGCTGCCAGGCTCTGTCCCCTCCCCGGCACACCCGGCCCCAGCGAGACACCTTCACTTTGGAGCCCAGCCTTGCCTCGCACAGGGGTGCTGGGACTGTGTTTGGAATGGTTTCCCAGGGCTTTGGGGAGTTTCTCCTCGCTGCTCCAGGGTAAACATGCAGTGTGTTCACCTTTGCAAAGGAGCTTTAAGTAGTGGAACTGAATCAAGGAATTAACTGAAAACCAGTACAGTCCCGTGCTATCTTCAGAGCACCCTAACAGCGCGGCACCATCTGCCAGCCCACCTCTGTCCATCATCCCCCCTCCCCTCCCAGTCGCCGTCTCTGACTGCCCATTTCCACTGGTTTGGCTGAGGGAAGGGGACTTACTGGGCATGTAAACTTTGCAGATCCCTTCCTACTGTTCAAGAGTCAAACCAGGCATGTTTCATCCTGCCTTCTCGGCACTGTGTGGCATATGTATTTCTCTCAAGGTAAGCCAGGCTCTCCATTTAGTGAAAACAGAAGGGACAACCAGAGTGATGAGGCACCGCTGCTCTGTGGGACAGCAATGGGAGGGCCCTGGAGCAGCGTAGCCTTGCCTACTTGAGAACACGTCCACACAAAGCGTAACCAGCATTGCTCCTAGCGCTTCCAAAGCGGCAGCATTACTGCTGCATGAAACTCGCAAAGTAACTACCACAACTACACAAAGCAGCTTCTATGGGAAAAAAGAACAAAGCAACATCAGTTCAACTTCCTCCTGGTGAGAAAACAGGTTAAAACCCCAGCTGAGCTGACAGGGCCCAGGTTTGGATCAGCAGGAGCATCCCCACATAGTTTATTCCAGCGTGAATGATAACTGCCTTGAGAAGGTTGTGTCCCTCGCCACCAGGGCTGCAGTTTGAAAGAGCATTTCAATGCTGCCTCACCGTGATGCTTCATGACAACTATTCTTCGGTTTAGATCTGTCTCAGATCTATCTCATCCACATTCAACTTACCGCAACGCAGACGGCCCACTGCTGTGGTGCTGTTTGTTCTCTTGGATGGCAACAGAAAACCCTGCAGTGAAGGAAAGCGAAGGTCAGACCACAGGAGAAGCTTTAGAGCAGAAAGCAGCATAGCAAACAATGGTATAGATTGCTTCAAGGAGCGTCTGTCACTGAAATCTTTACAAACAGATTCAACAGATAATTGGCAGGAACGACTTAAGTAGATCTGATCCCATCAAGGCACAGAGGGGAGAAACCAGGGAAATACACGAAGACTCTTCTAAGGCTGGATTCCCACACCCCATTCCCTGCTGGCTCTGCCCGCAAATCTCCTTCCTGGAGGAGGTCACCCTCTGTGCATCTTTGTACGCACACACATCCGCGAGTCCCACCTACAGGTCTTGGGCCAGGGATGGCCCTTGGGACCCAGAGGCTGCTGACACTGTGCAGGCAGGTTCTATGAACCCGCCAGTCTGCGCGTGTGCGGGCACACTCACGGGGCAGGCTGCTAGGGACCGTAGCCATGCAGTAACACCAGGCGGTCAGGCTGCGCTCCCGGGCACAGTCCTGGCACAGCTCGGCACTCAGAGGAGTCCTGCAAGTCAGCACGTTGGGAATGCATTGCGTTCCTCATTCCAGCTCAGCACTAGCTTTGGTTCAGGTGGCAATCACTGTTCTCCTCCTGTTCAGCAAACACTCGCACTACAGAATCGCAAACTCTGTATCTGAGGTCAGGGTTCACTGTTTGCAACCCAGCCCTCTGCCTGCTGAGGACGCCTGCCTGCCAGCCTTTAGCGAAGGATCCTGGCCCAGAGGCATGGGGGAGAAGTTCACCCCCAGCACGTGGCCAGGTCACAAGAGAAAGGGAATCCTGGAGGAATAAATGATCTGCCTCAGTGCAGCCAGCTGATCACAGAAACTAGGGACGGCTCGTACTTCCAGTGCTCCCAGACGTTCACTAGCCTTTGTCACCCCTTTAGGTTACTGTTGAAGAGGACAGCTACCTCGCCCACCCAACACGTGACAGAGCAAAAATACAGCACTCCCGACGCCCTCCAACACGGGGACACTTGATGGCTGTGGTGAGTATAACAAATTCCAGACACCTGCTTAGGTAAAATTCCCTTGTAACTATTTCATTTATAAGTAAATGCAAGAAGATCTGATGTTTGAGCTCTGGCCTCAATTGAAAATCATCAGAAGACACAGGGCTGTCGGGGGTCATCAGATCTAGTCCTCCGTTCTTGTAGACCGTTGCATTGTGCAAACCCTTTTGCAAAGCGGTGGCTTGCCATCACTGACACCGGTTTTCCTGATGCAGAAAACAAAATGCTCCGTCAGGTTCCTGATGGAGAATAGCCATGCAGCCAGGGAACTCGGGCAGGGGTTAGCACAGATGGCTTGTCCAAGCCCGGTCGGCTGATCTGCACCTCAGCTAGCACCCAGCATATCTGGGGCTCTGTCACTAGGTCACACTTGCTGGTATTCCTGGTCCCTCTTTGCATCCCGGCGCAGGTGTTGCGTATCTTCGGCACAGGAGATACTCAGAGGTGTTGTGCAGCCATCCCTGCTCCTGCAACCACACAGCTCTTCTTTGTTTCTCCAGGCATCTACCTCAACCTCTGATGGCATGCTGACACTCGACCTGATCCAGGAGGAAGACGCCTCTCCAGAGGATCACAGTACCTGCGAAGCGAGTTTCCGGGTGGATCTGGATAAGTCAGTGGCACATCTTACTGCTGGCCGGCGCCGGTCGGATTCGGAGAACGTCAAGTCATCAGAGAAAGGCCGGACAGGGAGCCTCCCGAGACGGGAGGTGACCTCATGGGACAGATCTGGGCAGCGCAATGAGTCCTTTGACAAAGGGACCATGTACACACCACAGGTCCCCAAAAAGCTATCGCACTCAGAAAAGAATAAATGTGCCTCCATGGAAGAAATTCTGTCTCGACGGGACTCTTCCACGCACCGGGCGGTGCTGAGGAGGGGACTGGAGGCTCAGTTTGCCTCAGCAGAACCAGAGCAGCTGTCGCGGATACAAGAACTGGTTGCACTGAAACTGGAAAAAACTCAGGAACTGCTGACGGAGGTGAAGGGCTACGGGGAAGGCAAGAGAAAGACCAAGGATTCCAACACCAGCACCACCACCACCACCACCTCTTCTTCCTCATCAACTTCCAAGTCAGACTCTGAAAGGATCCTGCAGGAATCTGAGAGGTTGCTGGGGGAGGCTTCCTCCACCTGGAGCCAGGCCAAGAGGGTGTTGCAGGAGATCAAAGAGTTGAGGGACCTGTACAAACAGTTTGAACTGCAGCAGTCGGACTCAAAGCCCAGACAGAGCTCACAGTCTCAGTACAGGAAGAGCATGATGTGAAGGCAAGCCTTGGGATTGGGAGGGAGGGACAGGGGAGGGCGGCCATTTGGTCTTTTTTTTTTAATTGTTATTATTTACAGTGTTTGAAAGAGTGAAAAGGTGCCTGTTCTCACCCAAATTTGCTTCTCAGAGGTTGAACCCTTCCTTTCCTCCATCACACCCCCTGATGAAACAGCCCTGTGTTCCAATAAATTCAGTTACAGTTTATACCTCCTTTTTTAAAGAGCACCCTTTGCACCGCAGGCCCCCAACTTCTGTTGTGCTTGGAGGACGGAAGAAAGCTCCAGTTTCTAGACAATGCCCCTGCATGCCTGGAGCAGCACGCGCATAACGATGGGGACAGATGCTCTTGCGCTGTACAAGCCCTGGCTTTGCTGCTCTAACGTCTGAGCTGTATCCTGCATTACAGCTCCTTGACCAAGAGTCTCGTCTTGTTCCCTCACTGTCCTCTCGGAAATAAATGACAAAAAAAGGTGTCCGTCCCAGCCAATGCTTGCAAGTCCCCATTACCCAGGAACTGTCTTGAAGCTGCTCGGAAGTCCAGGCTGACCTCAAGCTTTACGCGAGTCACCAGAGGCACTCGCTGGACTGCAGCGAGCGGGGCTCTGTCCTGGCACAGGTCCCTGTGGTGAACTCCGGGGGTCGGCAGCCGTTATTCTTGTGGTACATATAGAGCCCTCCAGCAGGAGGGCAACAGGTATGCAATCTGTGTTCAAACTAACCCTGTCTGTCCGTTGATGCTTTACAGAACCCCCTTGGCCCTGTGCAATGGGAGTTAGCAGCTCTATGTCTTCCTTTCTGTGCAAATAGAGGATCAAAGCCTTGAATCTAACAGACAGCCCGTAGGGGCTGTTTGGGGGGGGGGATGTTTTCTGGCTTTTTCCATTTTCATTTCATTTTTTTTTTCCTTCTCTTTGAGCTGAGGGGAAATGGAAAAATCAGGGCTGTGTACAGGCATCAGCCGGAAACCAAGAGCCAAAAGCAGTTTTGGTAGGTTTGATTCTGTTCTCTCATGCATGCACAGGCTCAGTTTCTGCCAGTCGGCTGCAACAGACAGTCCTTGTTGCTCCGCTAAGATCAGAATCAGACCTGCTGAAATGAAAGCTGAGCCTGTAAGAGAGCTCAAATACCCCCAACCTGGTGATGCCAAGTGCTTTGCTAAATAGGTGGCTCAGTTTTCACGCCTTTAAGCAGAGACAAGAAAGGAGGATGTTAAGATGTCTCGCAGGGCTTGAAGTACACCAATGTGGTAACATCCAACTGTTAATTTTTTTTAAAAAGGAAACCTAATTCCCTTACCTACATTGCAAATAATCCATGAAAATATTAAAACCAACAGAGTTATTTCCTGGTCGCGGTTGGTGTTGTCTATTTTCTTTTAACGGTTGACCTCCCTTGGAGAGGAGATTGGTTACTTCCACTCGTGTCTGGTCAGCTTTACTGTTCAGGCTCACGTTGCTGATGTATAGCTGCCAGCGCTGCGAAGAAAGCATTGCTCTTTTGTTTTAATTAGTCCTTCTCCCACTTCCCTGTTAGAATTACTGTAGAATTATTACTGCTGGCACTACATTCCTGAAGATCTTATTATTTACAAGCTTCAGACCTGGCCCTTGCAACAACGTTTTACTCGCTCCTGACTGTAGCAGAGCTCTTTGTCCGCTCCCAAAGGACAGTCTGGAAAAGGCACCGCTCCTTCACCTCAGCTCTTCTCACAGAGCTGCGTGCTGCCGCTGTCCAGGGGTATACATCTCACCCTTCCAGCAGGTTGGTTCTTTTCCATTTTTTTCTTACCTTTTCAATCACTTGAAGGATCTGTTCGGATGCATCAGAGGAAAAAACATAATCCCTAAAAGAGATTAAAAAAGAATGCACGTGAGACACTCCGATAAAACCCTTCCCACTCAGCTCTTTGATTGAGAGAACAAGAAAAATATGCAAATATTTTCCAGATGTGACACTCAGCATTAAAATTAGCCTTGTTTTCAAAATAAGAAAGCTAGTCTAAAAACCTGGAGGTTCGAATTGCACTAGATTGGGATGGATGTGTGTTGTGACTGGCCTACTGGACTGCTGTCAAAATGTAACCGTGAAAATACACCGGATCCTGACTGTGCAGGGGTCATTAAACGCTCTCAAATCTTCCTCAAGCAGCAAGGTAACAGAAAAATTGGCTGATTAACAGGGTCAGAACAGTGCTAGAGGCAGGGATGAAACATTGAGCGGTCACCAAAACAGGTGACTTTTTTTGTTAGACAGATAACCAAGGGCATCTTTATTTCACTGCTGCCTCCACAAGCTCATGGAACGGAATCACGCCTGGTGAGACCGAGAGGTCTGGACACAGCGTTGCCGTCCAGGTCTCTGCTGCCCCAAGCAAAGGGACGCGTTGCACACTTGTCAGAGCTGGGCAGAAACACAGGACCGCTTCTGCTCTCCAGACCCACCTGTGCAAGCCTTTCTGTTTTGTACCTACAACAAGATTTGGAGGAAAAGGTGGAGCTGCCTTAGGAAGTTTGGAAGAAACTGCCTCCAGCCTGGGAAGAGCTGCAGTTCTCAGGAGGCGATTGCCTACTTCTAGTCTGCAAACCGAAAGGGCCGAGGTGGGCGCAGCTCCAGGCGCAGCATTTCCATTTGGACAGCCGAGTGCTGCCTGGGTCCCCAGCCGCGGCGCAGCCGTCGAAGGGCAGCTTCTCTGCTCCCACTGCTAAGTTCTCGCCCTAGAAGACGTCCGGCTCTCCCACTGCTCGCGACTTAGCCCAGGCTCTCCTCCTCCTCTCTGCAGGGAATACAGTGCGTCTGGCTCACACAGGTACGACAGGATTTGGGACAATTTTTCAAACTGTGCAACACAAGATCGCAGATCAGATCCACACAAAAGCTTCTCGTTCCCTTCTCTCCACCTCAGCTCATCACTGCGGAGTAGGATCTTGTGAAGATTTACTACTTCCAAAATCAATCGGAAACTTTCTTTCAGAATACGTTCCCTGTTAGAAAGAACCATTTCTGACAGGGCCCAGGGAAAGAGAATAACTTAGGAAGAAAAAACCCACTAGTTTTCAGAGTAGAAAACATATATTTTTCTCTTTGGAATATATTTGTATCATATAAAATGTGAATTTTTCCTTAAAAATCTCTCCAAGTCAAAATAAAACATTTTGTTTTACCAGCTGCCCCCCTTCAATAAGCCTGATGCTTTCTTCCACAGGCAATTTTGACACTGTTTTCATTCAAAACAAAATATAAACTTGAATTGTGGAATTCTTCACAAGGCAGAAATGCCAGGCTCCAAGCGGGTCTGACTACTGAGCTGTGAAAACTTCAACCCGGGGCTCAGCCTCCGCGCTCCCAGGCACTGTATATTACTCGGCCGTGGCTAAGAGACCCAGTCATGCACCAGAGCCCAAGCAGAGGGTTCCGTGTATTATTAGATACTTTACAAGAATATTTATAAACTCTTTCCTACATTAGGAGCCTCTGGCTCTAGACATTGCACAAAAAGAAAGGCTTGAAAGTTCTCTCTCCCCTTCTCCCACATGGGCTATCATTCTGCCCTTTTTTTATTCTTTTTTTATTTATTTTAAATTTTGCAAAGTCCTCCCCTCTGTCAATCCGCCTTCTGGGATTAGACACAAAAAGCCAATTACGAGCGAGAATGGCATGCGTGTAGCAAACATGCCAGTCACGTTAGTGCTGCTGTTTCTTCCCTTCTTGAGCAGCATTTCCCGAGCGGAGAACCGATGGGGGAGCTGGGGCTGGGGCTGCCGGAGGGGAACCTTCCTGCGGGCAGGAAAGTGGGCTGAGCCCGTTTCCTCCCACCCAGCGGGTGCAGTTCTCTGACAGATCACAGTTAGCGACAGTTTATTCTCCATTTAGCCATATAAATGGCTAAGGAAGGCACTGAACGCGCAGCGATTCTCACCCTTATTTTCTCTAACTGAACCCCATTCGAAAGGACTAAGTTGAAATTCTGCTTTCTTCAAAGAAATCCTACAAAGTGCAATAATAAAAATGATTCAGCTGCAATTGCAGTGATTCTCTCTAGTCTCTTCTCAGCACGCCTACGCCAAGGAAGCCATTCACACCAGGGAGGGTGGGCTGCAGTGGGAACCTCCCCCCAGCCCAGGTCCCTACTGCCCGGGGGGCCCTTGCACCAGGGGATGGGCAGGAATTCACGATGCTGTGATAAAAAGGGATCTCCCTTGTGAACAGATTTGCAGTCCATGTACTGCAACACCCCTAAGTCATCGAAGGCAGGGAATTGTCCTTGAAGTGCCACTGGAACCTTTGAAAAGGATTCCAGCAGATTTTTTGGAGAGTTGTGAGGGTTCAGGAGCCTGCCTGAGTTTTATTATGCAGGTCACTCAAACTGAAAACACGCCTGAACACTAAAGGGCTTCTCGACAGCTAAGAACGAGGGTCTGCTGTTCTCTAAGGCCCAGCCTGTGGCTGCCTCCTCCCCAGTGCCTCAGACACCATTCAGACGGTCCCAAGGCAGCAATTCACCCTCACTCCCACCATGGCCTGGAAAATCAAGCACAGAAAATTCGAGCTTCAGTCCAGCAGGCCTACGGGAAGACTGCGCTCTGCAACCCAGGACAACCTCCCAGTCATCTCCAAGAGTCAAACTCGAGAGCTGCAGCAGTAGTCCCAGCTTCCCTGGGAGCATGGCTGTTCTTGTCCAAAAGCCCCTCAGAATTGCTCTGGCCATTGGGCAGCAAATTTTCAGGAAGATCAGATGTTAACACGTGAATAAAACCAAGCTGAAAACAACGAGTTGCTTTATATCTGGTCTCTACACAACAGGATGAAGGGCAGAGTCCACCTGGAAGCTGAGAGGTTTGGCATTTTGCTTTCACGCCTGCCTGGTGCTTAAACCTTTCCCTCCTTCTCCTCTCCTCCGCTGCACCTGCCCCCGGCTCTCTGCAAGAGGATCTGTCCCCACGGACGGACGGCTGCGTCTGCCTGTGCCCACGGGCACCCTTGGCTGTACCGCGGCCCTCAGCGGGGGGCTATGCCAGGAATAAATCAGCTGGCATGGGGGCTCAGCAGGCACACCCCCTGTGAGCGTGCGCCTGGGACGCTTCACAGCACAGCAAGGAAAAAATTTGCAAGGGGAACAAGTAGTGTCAAACATGAGCAAATCATTTTTATAAGAGCAGCTGAAGAATCTGAAGAGCCAGATCCCTTTCTGCTTCACGCACCGCGTGCCTGAGCCCGGAGGGAATCTCAGCGCTGAGGCAAGCCCGTCCTCCAAGGAGTGCACTTGCCACGACCCCGCCAAGGGCAGGCAGATGGCCCGGCCATGCTGAGCGCAGCACTGCAGCAGCCACGGGAGCTGTCAGGCTGCTCGCAAGGGAACAAGCATCTGCGACGGGGAGGGGGGCCAGGGCTTACCGACCGAGCCTATTTGCAGCTCCCGTGTTTGGTATCACTGAGAGGACGAGAATGAAAAGCCTCAGTTCCCTGTGTACTGAAGAGTTGACACATAAACCAGAGTGAGCTGAAGGCCTGAAGTAGCTCGTGCAAGAACAGCTATAAATGTAAAACAGCAATATCATAGAAGTGCTGACTGCGGTTTGACTTCTGTGTGTGCCTGGGGGAGGCGGGGGCTGCGCTGTCTGTCTAAAACAGAAGTCAGGGATTAAGGTGTTGAGCTCTGTAGAGAATCGAAACTCCCTTTCACCAAGGAAATTTCCAAGCTGCTTTTATTCCAGAAATTCATTCCCAGCTTCTCCTTCAGGGACGTTTCTAAAAGCCTTTCATTCTGATTCCTGACTTTCTTCCCTTCCAGCTGTCATCTACAGTATTATGCAAACGTTTACAATGACAAACACTAACAATGACACGGCGAATCCACTCGGAGCACTGAGCACCTCAGCGCTCGCAGAACTGCTCCCTGCCTCCTCCTCAGCCTTCCCCTGCGAAACCCACAGCCCAGCAGCACATCGGGTCTCGGAGGAACCCTGGATTCTCGTGGACTTGGTCCCCTGAGCCACCTCCCAGGGGCTTCAGTGAAAAGGAATTGGACTGCCTGTTTGCTGCTCTCCTTGCCACTCTCCATCATTTCCATCTCAGCTTGCGCTTGCAGTTCAGCAGCTCTGGTTTCCAAAGCTCCTCCAGTCTCGTTCTCTGCTCAGAAGGGTGATGGGGGAGCAGGAACTGTGTGATTAACCAGGGGGGTCTCACTTCCCCTGACTGCAAGATGCTTGGCGAGGTCAGGTTTGCCTGAGCGCCTCTTAGGACCCCTGCACACACACACACACGCGTGATCTCCCCCTGGTCTCATCACCCAGAGATCCCTCTGCCATCAGACAGAGCAAGGTTACGCTGCGCAGAGATACTGCGTGGTCCCGAAGGCAGGGTCATCGCACCCACCCCTCCGCAGCCCGAGGCAGTGCTGGGTTAGGCGGCTCCCGCTCCCAGGGCAATTTAGAGACAGGCAGGGCTCGTTCAGAGACCCAGCTGGAACACCAGACACGCTGGCTGGGACAGAGCCACAGGACCTTCACCACCTGCCAGCTCAGAGCACACCACGGTGACAAAAGCCAGACATCCCCAGCACCCATGCTGTCCTTGCATCCAGTGGTCAGGTGCTCAGGGTCTAGAGAAAGAGGGGGGGATTCCGTAGCTGAGGAACGGCTTCACTTTGGCTCTGCGGCTGCGGGTTTTGCTCAGCACAGAGCACAGCACAGAGCGAAAGCTGTTTCCTGAAGCACCCTTGCCACATACTTGTTTCTCAGGTGTTAAAACTTTGAGCATTATTTTAGACTTTTGCCAAATGCCCCTCCCCAAATCCTTCTTTCTGCGCAGCTATAAGGCACTAAGGAACCTGCCCTTGATCTGCCTCTGGAATATTTTAAAATTTAAAAGCTTGTACTGGAATATTTTAAAATTTAAAAGCTTGTACCTGCTTACCTGTTTTTTCAATAGGAAACAGCTTTCCTTGATTCCATTGTGGGGAAACAGTTCATAGCTCCCCTGACCCTCCAAAAAATGACAGAAAGCCCCCTCAAAGAAAACTTCCTCCCAGTTTATGAGTGGCAGAGATTCACCGAAGGACGGGGGACCACAGCCCCAGATCTGAGACTCTCAGCAGAGCTCTGCTCCCTGTGATTCGCACCAGCAGCTCCCCCCTGCCTGCTCGCCCACTGGCCAGCCCTGCGGGCAGGAGCGTGCCAGCACCCGGCAGGAGGTAAGCAAGGCTCCAGCCTTTCTCCCCCTCTGCCTCAGGGCCCTGTCTGATTGCTTCAGGCCCAGACTCCTAGGAAACCTGAAAGCTACCTATTTCTGGGAATTCCACCTCCCCTCCACATCTGGGCCCTGAGAGCAGAAGTCAGCAACCACACAACCCACCTGCCCCTCCCTGCCCACCAAACTGGCACTGAATTTCAGTTGGCAAAGCAGGGAAGAAACCTAGGGCCCCCTGTCCTCCCCTCAGAATAAATAACAAAGAGTTTCCAGAGGACTGGGAGCTATTTGTATTTGAGCTGCAAGATCCCTTAGTGAACAAACGGCCCTGGGAAGAACCAAACAGTGACTACGATGTAAATGGAGCAAAGCTGGGGATGATGGAGTGGGAAAAGAGAGTGTTTAGGGACAATTATATAAGTTTTTAAAAAACAAGCAGGCAACACGCCGGAAAAGCGTGCTCTAGGAGACTGTGCTGAGCTTGTCCAAGGAGTGCATGTACTAGCTGAAGGAAGGATGGGAGAGGGAAGGGAGGAATGCTGTTGCTGCCGTCATTACATCTCTTTTCTGTTAAGAAACCGAGCGGAGTGCTGGGGGAGAAGAAAAGCCAGCTGCGGGCTGAGAGCCCGCTCCAAGCATCCTGGGGCCTGTGCATGGATGGGTTAAGTTCAGGGCGCTCCCGCTCCACGAAGCTTCCAAGCTCTTCCCTGCTTCACCGACACAACAGATCTGAGCACGTGCTGAAGCATTTGACTGAACCTGGCTCCTCTAGCAGCCTGAAGGTCTGTTCTCCATGCTGCAACAGGGTGGGTGTGATGCTGAAGTACCAGGGCTCTGGGTCGCAGCCCAGCCCACCCAATAACCCAGGCTAACTCTTGGCCTTCCAGCAAAACCAAAGGATCTCAGGGACTCAAGAGTTTTAGTTCTTTGCTGGAAGGTTTGTTTGGTCCTGAAGTACAGCAGTGCAGGCAGATTAGGGACACGTTGATCCGCCAAGCCAGTCCTCATCAGAACACCAAAAGCTCCAGTCTGTAAGAAGCAGCTGGCCTGCTAGGCCAGATAATTAAGAGCCACGAACAGCCCTCAGTTGCACTGGCTTCCACAGAGCTGCATTAACGTCTATTAACCATGACACTTGCAGGCACATGTGCAGAGGCCCTGATCCAGGCATCGGGCATGGACTGACGCTGGGAGCAGGCGGCTGTATGCAGGAGATGCTGAGGGATGCTGAGCACTTGCCATCCACGCTGAGCACCTTGCTAGGCTGCAGCAGCCCTGCCCACCTGCTTGGAAATCTCTGCTGTGCGCGGCGTTCGAGCTCTCTGACCCCGGTGTTCTGCCTCCCGTTTCACCTGGAAATCCAAAGATCCTCTACTTTTAGCTTTGATTCCTCACCCAGCAAAGACCAGCTCCAGGAGCGACTGATCAGAACTTCAAAGCACAAGGAAGAGCAGATGTTAGAGAATGGTTCAAAATCCATTTAATCAGAATTCCCCACAATTAACCTTTGTGGCTCCTCTGCTGTGTGAGAAAGGAACATTCTCCTCTTTCACTTTTCTGTATTGTATGTATGAAGGAATCAAATTGTTTGCAAACCAAGACAGTGAATGGAAATCCGATCCTGAACTTCACGAATACTCATGTCTAACGAGCCACCTGGGGTTCATCCCTTAACGAGTCACGGCTCAGAACAGAACAAGAGTTTTCGAAAAAGCTAGCAGGGAATGTAAGGGCCTGGGTCCCTCCCTTCTCCGAGAATGCCTAAAGGGTTCAGGAATACAAATGAAAGTCAGGTCAGTCAGGAAGGGGTTAGCTACCCTGACCTTTAGTCATTCGGCTTCCTTCCACAGGAATGGTATCTCCAGCAGATCTCCACTATTTCAGTTGCTTATCCTGGGATAAATAAATCACCTGCTACAGGTATTGATTTCTTTCCATTAACTGTACGCAAGCCAGACAGTTAAAAGCTGGAGGAGATGATTCTTGTCCATAAGCAAAATGTCATGTCATGTCTCTACTCATTCAAACTCCTTGGAAAGCCTTGGTTTCCGCAGGTACTGCACAAAGGGGCTTTGAAGGTGCTATTTTTTGCTGCAACTGTTCAAAAGCATATTTACAAACATGATACTGATTTCATTGTTGCTTGAGCTATCAATGCTTTTCCTATTTGACTTGTATTTCAGGTTCTCCTTTCCTCTTCTTAAAAAGGGGATTTGGGAGGGGGGGAATGGAATGGGTTGTTGCTTTTGGAAAAAAATCTGCACTGATTTCTATGTAAATGAAACCTTCCATATGTACAGACTCTGGGACGTTGTTCCAGTCTGCTGCAGCTCTGTTTATTTTGATTGATTTTAAGGCTGTGATGAAAAGAATTTTTTACATTAAAGGAAAACAAAATTTTAAAAAAGAAGTCTTTCTCAATGGGTTTTGCATAACTAGAATCAAGTGATATTTCCAGGACTAAGGTCAAGCATTTTTTCACACTGATGAACTGGACTGCTCCACAAAAAGTCTTTGGCAATGGAAGGGCTACGCTCCCGACCCAGTGAGGTGGACGGCAGTAGTGCCAACCAGCACGTGTCACTGTGCACAGTGACAGCGACAGCTCAGGGCAGTGATCAACATCCCCTGTTAATCCTGCGGCAGTCCTTGTTAGCAGCAAGTTGCCACCATCAGCAAACTCAAGCAAGTCACCCCCTGGCAGCTGTATTAAAGCAGTGGTTGAGGTGGGAAAGGCATTTAGTTTCAATTTTAAAAGTACTGAACCACTTGAGACATCACGTGTGACCTCCTGCAACCCAGGCAGCGCCAACAAGATGCTGGGGTCCCCAGTGACTCTCGCATTTCAGAAAGCCTATCGCGGTGCTGCTATGAGTTGAAGCCTTTAAAAAAGCCAGCACAAGCTCTGTTTCATGCTGAAAACCAGCAGAAAGGTCACGAACAACAGCTGGCAATGCTGCGGTACCGGGTACGCCCAAGCTCCCCTGCCCAGCCTTTCAGACAGGACTCCGTAAGTCCCTGAAGCTTCTGAGAAGGACTGTGTACGGGGACCGGGAGCAGAGAGGCAGATGAGAAGGGAGGTTACCAGAGGGCAGCCGGCAGCTCAGCTGGGACTTGGAATAGTTCCTCCCTAAGCCTTTGCCGTTAACTGCAGGCTGGTTTGGGCTGGAAGCAGGGAGTGAGTTCCTATCACTTCCAGGTTACTGTCCAAGCCTCCTCTGATGAGGAGTAAGGAGGGAGAGGTTGTAACTTGGGTAAATCTGGGGCTCGCTGCAGCTGAGGGAAGGCCAGCCCAGAAGTCGAGCTCTGCCGTGGCGAGGACCAGCCCGCAGCACACCCGCTGCCGGCCCTCCCGGCCCTCGCTGTCTCCTCAGCAGGAAGACGTGGCCACTGTCCTACCCAGCGCCTACCGCAGCAGCACGGCCCCTGGCCGCGCACGCAGTCACTCCCTGCAGCCGATTTATGCCACGGGCACTGCCGGAGAGTCATCAGATGCTACAGTACCACTGGCTTCATCTTTTACATCGCAAGCTCAAGCCCTGGACATTTTGCAGCTCTTAGAATTGCAGTTCCCTCCTACAAGTTTCCTTAAAATACGCAGTAACATACCGCACCCAGCAGCATTTTTGAGAATCAAGGCAATTTTTTGTTTCTTTTGACCTGCCTCAGTGTCTGCTCTCACCAGAGCAGTGTGACAGAGGTATCTAACGCTGTCAGAAAGACCCCTCTCCAGGCTCACAGAGGGTTTAAACGACACTCGGCCGTGCCCTGGCCAGGCTGGCAGGGAGCAGAAAGGGCAGCGACGGGGCAGGACGGGAGGCAGGAGGCACCACAAACTCATGGAGAGCACGGCTCAGACCTAGGTGCCTCACACTGCACGGCTCTGAGCCGAGCGCCCTGCCTGTATTTGCCAGACATTCCCACTCACCAGTTCCTGCATCAGGTTTAATAACCTGGGCTTGAATCTGAACTTTGTGCCTTAGCATAATCCCCTGGAAGGATATTTGTCTTTACTGCTGTCAGTAAAATCCCTCTATCTGTTGGTAACAAAGGGTAAGGTTTGCTCTCGGTGACCTCGGCAACAGTAACTGGAAGTTTGCAGAAAGCAAGCATACAGCCTGTTTTTACACAGTGATCCAAGCGGAGACAGGAAGAACAGGTTGGAAAAACAGATTTTAAATACACAAAAATTCATTAAACTCTTCCATGGTTTCCACAACTTCTAGGCCGGCTCTTACAGCCTGAGAAATGTCCTGTTGCTGGGTTTATATTTCAGTAACCTCACCTGCATGCGCCAAGTCTTATAGATGGTTTCAGAAAATCACTCTCTTAAAAATCAGATGGAGAATAAAAACATTCAACAGCTGTAGGAGTTGGCCTACAGGATTTCCACCCCCACTGATGGATTTCAAACCCTTCTCCCAATTTATAAATCTGAGTCTAGTTTTATTAACCCTGCTGCAGATTTACAGATCCTATTAGCGCTTTACAAATCACACCAATCTGCCCTAAAGAAAAAGTCCTGATTTATAAAGCCGCGTGCTCTGCTTAGGCAACAAGGCCCTGTCACAATCAATAAGCAGCTGCATAAACTTGTTCCCATATTTTATTTTATCTCGGACACTCTCAGTCTGAGCTGTCTGTTGTGATGATGCAGAGTCTGATGAAGAAGGAAGTCTCCACAGGGAATTTTTCTCCCCGGAGAAGTCCAGATATTGCAAAAATATTTGATAGACAGGCAGATCCATGCATACACGCGTAGGCAGCTCTGTTCACCTCTCACTGTCACACCACGGCCTCTGCCCGCTCCAGGACCTGATGTACCTCCCACAGCCGGTCAGCCTGAGCTGTGGGACACCCGCAGCCAGTTTGCCGTCTGGGGTGGCGGCAGGAGCCACGCTCCGCGACACAGACTGCCAGGCCCTTTTTCAACACACGTAATCTGCGGGCCAAAAGTAACCACAGAACAAACGTGTCTGCAACAAGTCCGTTGCCATTCAGTCGCCAGCTGCGCGAAAAAGCCGCCTGGTGCTTTGTGATAGGAAAACCTCAAAAAATGCTGCACTCAGGTCTTGTTTCAGTAAGCCCTCAAAAATTCAAATACTGTTCCAAGATATCTCAGAAGTTTAAAAAACAGGCTGGACAGATTTTCCTGTGCTTCCTGCATCGAGATAGGCTGGAAAGACCTGAAGAAACAGCTCTCTTGTTTTCCAAGCTCTGCGTTGAGTCTCTTGCAGAACTTAGAAAAGCAGCAGCAGGAACTTGAAAAACAATTGACAACTGTCTCTGCTGGACTAGTGGAGCAACGGAAATTGCGAGCACTCTGAGAAGAGCTTTAAAGAGTCAATATGGAATTCTTTGTGCCTGCTGCTATCTCTAGCTTTTTGGGTACCTCACCTCAGAGTGAGGTACCTCTTCTTGCTCTGTAAATCACTTAGCTTCCCGAAGTATCTGCTTCTGGACATTTATTCTGGTCTTTACTTCCAAGATAACCTCACCATTCCAGCACCAGCCTCAGCTCCCCTTCCTGTCCTTGTTCTTGCATCTGATCACCTCTCCTTACCCCTTGCTACATTTTTCCACCTCTGGTTCTCTGCTCTCTCCCTGCCAGCCCCTGAGACGGTCCCCTGCCTGCGACAGCATTTCCAAGGACACTGGCGTGTTACAATGAACCCTAATGGAGCTTCAAAGCCAAAGCAAGCACAGACGTGGCTTTGTGCATCGCACACCAGTTTCGTGGATCCATCCATGCAGGAATAACACTGCACAAAGAGGGCATGCTTGGCCAACAGAGGAGCAACAAGTCTGCATTCCCAGAAGGGGCTGGCTGTATTGTCCAGTGTGTCAATTATGTCGGCTCTGGAGACAAAAAATTGTATCATTATAAGAATAAAGGGCACCCTGGCAGAGCAGCACAGAACCGAACAATTTTGAAGCCTGCTAAAGGCCAAGAAATCTTGCTCATGCACAACTGTGCCTTGAAAACACATGCAAGCTGGGGAGAAGGGGTGTTGAGAGGAGGTATTTCTCATCACACTTCAGGGAGATCAGATTGGGCCCTGGATTCTTAGATAAGATGTAGGCAAAGTGTCTCCTACAAAAATAGCTGCAATTTGCCTGACAAATGCCGACGAGCGTGTGAGTGTTGTTTTGCTTTGCTTGTCAGCTGCCACTCCGCAGGCAGCAAGCTCGCTTCCCTTCACCCTCTCTGCCTGCTTCTCCTTCTCCGTCTCTGCTGCCTGCTCTCTCTCCGCAGCCAATCCCCGGCACGCTCCAGCTCCTGGCCAAATAAGGAGAAGCAGCTCGAGGAACCCCGGGTGTGTGCAGGCACCCCTGCACCCACCCAGCCAAGCAGCTGAGCCAAAGCTGCTTTTTTTGGTGAATTCCCCCTCCCCAGCTCAAAGACAGGCAAACCTCCTTCTCCCTCCCTCTTCTGCCTTCCTGAAGAAATAACGGAGAGACACCTGGGAAAAGCCTGGGATACTACCAGTACACAACAGCCTGGGAACAGAGGTTTGAAAAATCAACAAAACCCCCCAGCAACAACAGAGGGCCATGCGTCAACCTGCAGCTGAACTGATTTGGAAAACAGGCACCGAGAGAAGCTGTCACAGCGCGCAGCAAACCCGCCCACGGGAGCACACTGCGGGGTGCAGAGGGTGCCCCGCTCTGCAGAGCTGAGCTGCCGGGGCTGCTGCGTCCGCAGGCAAGGGTGGCTTGTATGGTGTCCTGAAGTTTTACCCACTGCATGTTTTAATCACAAAACCAGCGGCTCTTGCCCGTGAATCCTTACAGATATTTCACAACCCAGCCTGCTGCCACACAGAGAACCAGCCTGCCTGCTCTGCCAGTCTTGCCCTGCTCTCCCCAGCTCCGGCACGTTTAAAGCTGCAAAGCAGCTCAGTTTCAGCAGCAGCCTCCTCCCTGGTCCCACAGCCGGTCTGGGGCAAGGCCCGCTGTACAGGGATGTGCAGCTCAGCATCAGATGATGCCCTTCTAGCTTTTAAAAACTCATTTCAAAGCAGAGACCCTGGCAGAATGGGGGGTAGCAGCAAGGTACGAAGCTGGATTTTCAGCCTTGCGGTGCCTAGATCAGCAGTGAGTGGAAACTATCTTCAGTTCGTGACGTGTTCAGCTGTCAGCAATCCCAGGGGGGTAGGGTATCAATTGAAGATTTTCCACAGACACTTTTGATGAAAACAATGACAAAATGTGTATTTGCAGTTTATTTTTCCACAGAAAAAAGTTGGGCCTTTTGTCAAATGAAGCAAACCCCAAATATCTGTTTTTAAATTCTCAGGGGAGTTGTAGTGAATTTGCTCTGCGCTCCCCTCTGGGGCTGGGAGTCCCAGGCAGTCTCCACTTCTCACGCTGCGCTGTGGTGGGCCTTTTTTGGAGACGGGAAGACAGCCTCGCAGCTGCGGCCCATAGAGCATTTTCACACTGTCCTAATTTTTCTTGAGAAAAACAAAGAAAACAGAACAGCGTATCTGAAAGTCTGATAATCTGAAAGTTTTTCTATCAGGATTCTCCTGCAGCATACACATGACTTTGCAAGGCTGGAGGGACAGAAGAAATGTGGCCCCCCAAGGTAAAAAATCACGACAGTGAGATCTGTTGACAGCCCGTTGGTCTCAGAGCGTCGAGGGGACAGGGACAGGGACCCCTGCAGTCCTGTATCCCTGGTCTTTTAGCTGGGGATAAATGAACCATGAGGAAATCTGGTTACACACACTGTCAACTGTGTGGCACATGCAGCCTGGACTTCCAGCACCAGGAGCAGGAGCTGCCATGGTTGTCATAGCCTTGCCCAAAGAATTTTAAGTGGGAGGGAAAATTAGGAATGTGACGATCTTGCTTGTGCTATGGATGTTGAGAATGGCCGGCCATCGTTTTGGTGACACCTCTGCGGTGGCTGCCACCTTGTTAGACACTGGTGATCAAACACAGGATCTCCACACACAACAGTTACTGCCGAAGCCAGTGCTGCTTAGCCGGTGCTGTACCAGACTTGTACCCTCTGTGGAATTAATAGTCTGTCTCATGTCTTATTTTCATAGCCTGCTAACGCCCTTCAGAATCAATAACTCAAAGCAAGCATAACAGGCCAGATAAAGACAGCAGCTGCAAAATTTCTGAATTACTGCACGGCCTTTTAAAGCAAGGAAGACTATTAAGAGGCTTTTGGTGGTTATAAATAGAATTTACACACACTTGGAGGCAACTTTTACACTGCTGGAGTGAGGGAAAGGACTTTGGTATAAAGAAGAAACACGCCTGCAGTGTTTAAATAGCAGTGGTCCACATCCTGGAATTCTGTCTTACAAAAGCGGTTCACAGTAATAAATCATGGTGGATAAAGTCATATTCCTCCAGCAGTTTCCCGTCTCGGAGCCTTCCACTGCATTAAGGGGAAAAAAAAAGAAAAGCCCCCAAACCCGAGAAGGGAGCATAAACAATCGTGACTCATGCCCGAGGGTTCTCAGTCTGGTGAGGTGGGTGGATAAATACAGTTTTCTGATACAGCTGATAGTTCCTGCTGTGCAGAAGTATTTCTTGGAGTTACTGATGAAGGAAACTGCAGAAGGAAACTGCAGAAGTTGTTGTTGGTTTTTACTCTCTAATAAGCCAAATCCCTTAAAAAGATAAGGCCAGCTCTATTTCTGGCGGTCTGCAGAAGGTGGAAAGCTATAGGCCCTCTTATATCCTGACCGTGATGGTAAAATATGGTTGAATAATACGTTCAGCACACACTTAGAATAAAATCAATGGGATTCAAATGCACTCCATTATGTTATTGAAGCTGCGTGAATTTTTTTCTGGACACTCGTATCAGCAGCTGTAGATGAACACCCAGTCATTCAGGCTGGGGAGCAGAGGGTGGTCTGGAGCTCCAATGAAGCCTGCTTCCACGACTGTGTGCCTTATCAATTTTACTTACAATTTTACTTTTGACATACAATGTCCCCTGGAGATGCCCATCTTTCCATTGATTGCAGAGGGGCCGTTGACAAGTAGGTTACTCACGTCGAGATCCTGTAATTCCATGCTCAGAGAAGTGCCAGGGATTTACCGCTTGTTAAGTGCATGTAAATGGGCAGCTACCTGCCACGGAGAAGAGCTCTCAGCAGACGGGAATGCACTTACACTGAACTCACTTATCGTAACACTCCATTTTTCAGTAAATTTTGTGAAAATTTTGGGCTGTTTTCAAAACTGCAGTGTATTGAGAAGACAGTTTTATTTCTGCAAATTTCCTGTGTCGAGGGAAGCTGCGCTATAGAAAAACCTACTTAAGCATACAGGAGTACAGTTATCTTGAATCTCTCAAGTCTTTCTGCTTTGTTATTGAGAGGCATCACTAATGGCAAGCATGGTGCTTCTATCCTCGGAGTACTGGAGCACTGAAATCCTCTTCCACGTCCCAAGAGACAGGAAAAAAATAGAAAATAGTTTGACCTACATTCACAAGAATAATTATTGACTTAACAAGTTTTAACCAGTTTTTCAAATTGAAGCTCAGCAAGAACAGACCCACTCCCTAAAAAAGATAAGAAAAAAAGGAAAGAAGTCAGTCTTACTGTACGTCAAATGCACGTGTGTGCAGTGATCATATGTAAATGCCTCCCTGGGATACGCATATGTGGATATTTGTGTGTGCTGGTGTCTCTTTAGGAAGGGCTCTTTTTTGTGACATGTTGTGCGGTGCCTCGCAGTGTGGTCTCTGGTCTTCCACCGGCAATTTCTGCCCACTCTCCGTCCAGGAGGAGGTACGGCGGGGTAGGTACAGCCAAGCAGGCTATAGTCCTTCTTTGGAACCCGCGTGAGCAGTGCTGGGAACACGACTGTGAGCCATTAACAAAAACTGCCCGAGAAGGGCTCCTTTAGCGCTTCCCTCGTGTGACCACATGGACCAAGGGCAGCTGGAAATCCAGCAGCCATGGCTGCCAGAGTTTCAGGATTACAGCTACGCACACTTCGCATCGGACACACTGCTTGTCCCTGGGATTAACATCTGAGAAAGAAAGGCGAAAGGCCTTCAAATATCAGTACTTGAGACTGGAGTTAAAAAGAAAGTAGCATGGAAAAGCTGAAAAAGTACTGACTAGCATTTGTGCTTGGGGAACTCTTTCCTGTATCCTACCAGAAACTCGCAATGACATCAACCGCCCCATTACTGTCCCGAGTTCACAGAAATCCACCGTTTTCAAGGTACTTTCTCGTTAAGGCTCCTTTCGGACTCCCAAGAATCTATTTGATCCCAAATCAAGACATGGGACTATGATACAAAATATTCTGAATGATAGATCTGATCCTGCCTGAGGCCAGAAAGATAGATTGGACGATTTATTACGGCCAATTCCTAATTTTGATTCTGCAATGAATTAATTGTAACTGATTTTTAACAATAATCCCAGTTATTCAACACATAGAAGGCTTTTGTTCCTAAACACTAACCTTGGACAGGCGTTCGTATCCCTAGTCTTTCACCTCAAGGTATCATACTTACAGACACTGCTTCAGGGAAACTTCCCTGTTCAACACAATACTGAAACTGATGCTTAATTCATCACGGGCTTAAGTGCTCTCCTGAACTAGGGCTAGCGAGAAGGAAACCATATCATACACAAAGTAGAACTAATTAATCTCCTGATTATTTTGCCATTACTGGTAGCGAGTACTAGTAGTGAGCTTGGGTGTTTCATTACAGCACAGGCAATTGAAAGCGGCAGTGATTGAGTTAGGATCCACTTTTTACTAATATTTTCCTGTGCAAACACAGGCAGGTTCATTTCTCCATCTAAGAAAAATGCTGCACAGCCCTGTTTGTTTTTATACAGCATCTGCCATGCAAAAGAAAGAGAGCAGAGACAGCACTTAACGCAGCAGCTCACAGCCAAGACAGACAGCAGTTAAGTGATAATGTGTGTCCATACGCAACAACTATTGTAAAGAGCTATTACTGAGCATCCGGGAAAGGGATGACTCGAGAGCTAAGAGAACCACTATTCATTTTAAATCCAGTCTGTAGTCCAGCACGCAGAAAAGGCTGTAGGATGACAATGAGAATGTACGGTTCAACTATATCACTTCTGGGGTATGAAGTGAGGATGACTTACGTAATGTCACTAAAATTAATGGCACAGAAAGGGCTCAAACCTTAGTTTCAGGCAAGCGACCACACCATGGAATCTCTCTGAAGACATCAAAGAAAACCTCCCATATAAGCAGTGGCAACCAAACCTCATTCACAACCTCTTTTCCTCCATGATCTCGACACTGCCGTGGGAGCTAAAACCAGATCTGACTGAGTTGCTACCCTTCAGTTCTTCGGTGTACTGCACAGTCGGGGGGGTTGTGCTCTGGGCTGAGAGCAGAGAGCACTCTGAAAATTGTTACTGATGGACCTGCCTTTCCCGCAGTCTCTCCACATCTTCCGAACGAGCCACTGGTCAGCCAGACCATCCACAAGATGTTTAATCCCTTTGTAAGCTATAATGAGCCCAGGCTGCATTAATTCTGCAGGTAAAAGTCATTATATAGCCTCAGCTCCCCTCAGACAGAGCACCCCACATTTGAGATCAAGTTACAGAGCTGACTAACAGGAACGCACGAATTGCTAGAATGGATGAGACCCAAAGGCCCTTTCTTCAGTGTTTTATATCCAAACCAGAACAAGAGGAGATGCTTTAGAGGAAAGTGTGAGACTCTGCTTCCCAAATCCAGCCACCCTGTTGACACTTTACAAAGAGACTGGCTTAGATCCCAAAGCAGGAGGATTCCTATCACTTCTGGAATTGCTGTTACGAACCATCAAATCTTACAGCATCCTTGGTCTCCAGGTTTAGGAGTTTCCGCTGCCTCAATACACTGCCATTACTGGCACGGCAGGGTCCTGCCGGAGACGG
Organism: Opisthocomus hoazin; assembly: GCF_030867145.1. Lineage (NCBI taxonomy): Eukaryota > Metazoa > Chordata > Aves > Opisthocomiformes > Opisthocomidae > Opisthocomus > Opisthocomus hoazin. The sequence goes on from NC_134443.1 coordinate 2,565,461, forward strand.
GTGAGCCAGCCATGGCGGGTGACCCAAGAACCACACAGACCTCACACTTCTTTATAAGCTCTTCACACACGAGAGAGTCACTCGCTGTGCACACACCCGTTCTTCTCAAGACTGACTGCTTGCTAGCCTGGGTTATCCCACTTGATCTTTTTTGAACACTAGGGCAGAACAAGTATTTTGCATTCTAAAAATTTCCATAAATCCACATATTTAACAGGTAATATGAGCTGGCCAAAGGTGTCCTCAACTAACTCTCTGAGGACACTTTGTGGAAGCTTTCTAGACCGGATGTTTTAAACAATTTTTCCTACTTGCCATTATCTATTACTAATGAACTGGAAAATAGCGCATCATCATTGTATGATTCTGGCACATAATTCTTGATTTTTTCTGAACTCCAGTGAGAAGTATTTGTTAAAAATTTCTGGCTTTTTCTGCATAATTATCAACACTGTTAGTGTCTCCGTCTATTAAAAGTCCTGTACTGTTATTAGGACTTCTTTTCTCTAAATTACAATTTTAAATATTCCTTATTTTGTCCTTAAAACCGACAGCCAGAAATTTCTGTCTTTAACTGCCTTTTTTCCTTCTGTATTTCATGCACTTCATAAAACTAATTCATATAAATTGCTCTCAATCCCTCCGTCTCCTCATTTCGATTTGTTACATATTGCTTTTTTGTTCTAATTGCTGTCTTTGCACCAAGTCTGTGCCAGATGGACTCTCTTGAAGGAGGAATTACGGCTCTTTGGCAACTTAAAGCAGTCTTTTTACAGACTCGTCTACTTCAATTTGTGACTTTCCATGTGAAATCTTTTGCTGTCGGTTTGGACTCACAGTTTCCTTCACCCTTGGGCAATCAGTCCTGTAGCAGTACGTCACACAGTGCTGTGCTACGGGTTGGGACAGTTCTCTGTTTGCCTGTATTGAATGTCACCAGGTCACGACCGCTGAGCATCCCTGGCCGAAGTCCCCACTCGGGTTGGCTGCCCTACTGGCAGTGGCCTTGCCACCACCCTGTCACTTTGCTGACGGCTCCATGCCCTTGGGTACCGTCTCTTGGGTTGGCCGTGTTCACCAGTTCGCATAACCAGTGTGCAGCTCTCCTGCTAATCACGATGCACCATGTAAGTCCCTGTGTTCGGACTGGTTGGTGGCTGTTGTCTGCCAAACGAGGGGTAAGCAAGCATGCAAACCATATGTCTCCCCGAATCCTCCTGAGCAGATGCTAACCTTTCCTCTCTCCCTGGCGAGCAGAGAATTCCAGCCCATGTCCCCAATTCTGTCCCCTTTCGCATCCTCTCCATCTGCCTGGGTCCTGCCTAAGGTTTTGTTGGTTTTGAACTTCCCTCCTGCATCACAGGAGGTGCTGGGAGAGTGGAGAGGAACCCCCAGGCAAAGGCAAAAAGGCATCAAAACTGCAGGGGCAACACCACTGAGCACCGAGTCCCTCACTTTGCTGACGTCGCCTTTGGCCATCTCCGGGTGCCAAAGCTCCGGGAGACACCTCTCCTGTCCGAGTTTTGGTGGAAGATGAAGCCAGCTGTGGGCAGCTCCTGGGCTGTGATTTTGCCTTCTGGATGCTTGATATCCAGGTCACATGTCAGACAGACTCCCCTGCTTCCCCACTGTTCCCTCTCTCTGTTTCCTTCTCTTCCTATATTCCCTGGAGGGGATCTGGGAGAATCCTGGGTTTTCTGCACCTCCTTTCCAAATTTGTTTTGGAGCACAGGCCAAAGTGGTTCTCCTCTGACTGCCAGGAAAAGGCAGCTGGGATAAAAGATGATACTACAGAAAGCAAACTGATGAAAAAGCAGATATATATACACGTATATGTATACATATATTTTATATGCATAGTATTTTATATCTATATCCTCGAGTGACTGAGGAATAGCAGACACTAAAATGGCTAGCGGAAACTGTGATACGAGATGTATTGACGTGCCTGTAAGCCTGGCTCCTGCCATCAAGTGTTTGTTTTCAGGAACTGGAACGCGTGGTGTGAATTGTGTGGCGAGCATTCAGCACGGAGCAGGCAGCATTTCAAAACACTTCCGGTCCACTGGGGTGAAACCAAGCTCCAGCAAGACAGCTCGGAGCCCGCAGCTTCTCAGTTATTAATTCCTTGGCAACTTTGCCTGAGAAACTTGATCTCCGTGTCCCAGTTTCCTCTGTCTGTATGAAGATAATCATCCCTCATCCACCTATAAAAGGATGCGGTGGGATTGATTAAGCAGCAGTCAATGCACGACACATTCATTTCCAAGACACAGCCTGTTAACTAGCAGAGCTGTTCATGGTTGTTGCTAATAAGTCTCAGAGCACTCCTCCACGCTAGCGCTAGTCTTCTTTCCCTGCGGGTGAGATCAGAGGTGGTGTTTTGATGCTCCTGCTGTTTAACATGGCATCTGGTATAGAAAAGGTTGCAAACTGTAGCTGTGGGTTGTACTTTTTGGAAATGTTTCTATCAGCATGGCAAAAGAATGGCAAATCACCTGCTGTATTTTCAGACATACCTATTTCGTTTGACGTTATAAAATGTCCCCAAGGGACTGAAAACCATAGTGAGCCTTCCACTGCCTTAATTTTTAATTTTTTAAACAACTCTCTCGCTCTGTTTTGCTGTTTTGAAACAACTCTTTACTGCTCAGAGGGAACATGGGTTTTTTAAAAAAATCTTTATAACTTTTCTGAATGTTTGGGAGAGGTCAGACAAGCCAGAGTTCAAAGTGCTAGAGACCAGACCCTCATGACACCAGTGCTTTGGGAGTTACGCATATAACTGATTATTGCTTCTTCCAAAACCCTTCCCTTCAGGCTGACAGAAAGGAGACATTTCATAGCTCTGTGGTCAGAATAAAGAGTTCATACATGCTTGATAGGCAGACAAGAGGGCATTATTCAGAGCTGTAAGAATTAGGGGCTTACAGTCTGATGCAGAACAGTATGCAAAGGACTGGCCTTAATTGGAACTACTCGGCAGAGATGCGGACATAATTATTTAAAGGACTAACTCTCAACAGATGGACTTACTCATGGCAAACGCATGGCGTAACTATCTAAAGAGGAAAAATGCAAATGCCCTAGAAAGGAATTATTCTTTTGAAGGATGCAGGCAGCCTTTGGCTATCAGGTGACAGAATGGTTCCTTCCATCCACGGAGAGCCTAAATAGCAGTATCTTTAACAGTTTTCTTCAAAAACCTGCTCACCTTGTGCTGAGTGCCTGCCAACCTCACAAGCCTAAGAGAACCAGCAAGGGGTCTTGATGGATGGGAAGAAAATCAGCGTGATGGTGACAATGGGTGCTGTGAGTACAAGCCACAGGATGGTGACTTCCCTCGAGAGTCCTCTTGAGGTGGCTTCCGGAGTGCTGAGATACAGCGGCACGAGGGACGCAGTAAACACACGTCTGGCATAGGTGGCGAGGCAGACACAACCGAGAACTTGGGAGTCTGCATAATGGCTTTGTCCTCCTGTTCTTGACAGTCATGTGGTATCACCCTAAAGATGCCGCCCTTGGCCACCAGATCAGATGTCTGCGATCCAGTGGGATGGGGAAGCTGCCAGGGGGGAGAGAAACAGCAGAGACAGCTAGACAATCTCTCAGCTGAGAGGTGCTTCAGGGAAAGATGGTACTTCACCTTTTCCCAACCAGGAGTTCCAATTCATGAGCAGATGGCTCTGCTAGATCCCCTGTGTTCCTGGTATTCATAAATGGGCTGAGGAAATCACAATTTTAATTCAAAAGCTTTTCATCACCAGCTGAAGTCCTGTGGCTAATGATAAAAAGGAAGAACAGCTTTATAACCACAAATATCTTCTTTTCCTCATCAAGCTGCCTATCCTTACCACACGCATCGTTTTGGTTGCATCTAGTTCCTTAGCCTCACAACTTCTAGTGAGGATTGCTGGATCCCCTCTTTAAAATGGGATGCTCATGGACAGACATTACTCCACGCTAAGAGTGGCCCTGCAGCTGCCCCTGCCTTCCGGGCAGACTGTGTGCTTCCGGCTGGCCTCAGCCCTCTGAACACGGGGGATCCTGCGTGTCTTGGTGTGCCTGGCGAGTCAGCTGGCTCCCTGAGAGATGGATCTTTGCATGCAGTTGGGGAAGAAGAGCAGAGAGCAAGGAATAAAAGAGAGCACACTAAACCTCACCCTAGCAGGCCAGTGGCAGGGCTGTTCCTTCATTTCTGTCAAGCTCTCACCAGTACTTCTTTAGTGCCTGTTGTAATGCCCAAACAATACTCAGCAGGGAGGAAAATACCGACAATGCTGAGTGCTAAGAGAACCTGAATGGATGAGATGGAGAAGTGGCATTGCCTACAGGTTGGAGTCAGCAACGGGGAGGCAAGCCTGGTTTCGTTACTGTTTATGCTGTAACAAAAGTCACTTGATTTCTTCAGAACAGCCTCCCACTTCCTATGAGCCAAGTGTTCCTCCTTCCAACCCACTTGCTGCTATATATAATCTCAGCACTGTCTACCTTTTTTGCAGTCCAATCTTGGAGTCATGCTTCCCAGCAATCGTGAGATGACATTCAAAATCATGCAGATTTGTGGAGAAGCATGGTTTGAATGCTGACTCTTGGCTGCTTGCTTTCTGATCCTTTATAGGTCACAGGGTCACTTTCTAAGGTTTATGTCTGTTGGCAGGAAAGCAAAACGGTAAAGTTCTATAAACAAGAAGCCTGGTTCATAAAAACAACATTTGGCCTCTGTATGTCAAATATATCATTAGGAAAATCAGTGTATCTGTCTCCTTGTTCAAGTAAGCTAAGCAAATTTGCCTTCTGCCATCTGCTTCCTCCCTACTCTCAGTGAAGAGTTAACCTACCAGCTAGTCAACAAGAGGCAAAATCACAGATAAATCTGACTGTATGCTATCGGGAAAATAATGGCTTGTAGCAGCAGCCTCCTCAGCTATTATGTAACAGTAAAGTTAATTTCTCTAGAAATCTAGTCTTGAACAGAGATCTGTCATCAGGTATAAACTCTGCTTATTGATCACTGCAGGGATTGCAGCCCCTTCTGGACTGAAACCAGGCAGCTTTTCAATACCACACAGCACACCCCAGTGAAGGACAGATGCTGTCTCTCTTCAGCAAACTGATGTGGGACGGGGATTCAGGGAACCGGATCAGCTAGTTGATCTGTTATATTTCCTCGGCCAAACCAGGAATGCCAATCCTTTTCTGCCCAGGACAGGAACAAAAAAGAAAGATGTAATCAGCTGGAACGTGAAGAGGACTTCAGGCGAGCCAGACTCAGCGGCTTGCTCCATGGCACAACGCTTCTGGGTGCATCCTGGCATCACGCTGACTTTTGTGGGCACCCAGATTAATTACAAACAGCTTCTGGTTTGCTCTCAGCTATTACTGGTGTACCTTTCCCATGATTCCTGCTCTCTTATTTCTTCATGGCCATATCTCTAGAGTTACTCTTACCTGCCTCTATTGACCTGTCCATCTTTTTTGGTTGGCCTCTGTTGCACTGTATCTGACCCTTTGCACTTTTCATATGGAATTCTTATTTTCTTGTAATCCATCTTTTTAACCAAAGACAGTATTCTCATCTGGTGTGTATGGGTAATCCTACAATGTTTGCCAACTAGAATCTGCTTTGCAGAACCAAAGAATCCATCACAACAGATCCAGGTAGCTGTCACCTGAGCGTTACTACTACTACTACTACTACTACTACTACTAGCAGTAGTAGAGGGCGCTACTACTGAAAAAAATGGCAAAGAATGGGAAAATGTAGACAAACCGGTATAATTCCTAGTAGGATTTCAGCATACGATGTTGTATTTATCTAGGAGTTTCATATGAGTTATATGACTAAACAATGACTTTTTTATGAGTAAAAAAGTAGAACGATTGCCTTTCTTTTGGGGGGAACTGAGCTGTAGAGCTGGGGAACCTCTTACTTGGAATCATTAGCAAGGCTAGGGCAGAAAGAGCACCATGGGTGCCCATTCATAAATGTGGTCCCAAGCTCCTACAGGAAGGATTAGACGAACTCTTTCAAACAAGCAGATGAACTCTAGCACATGAGAGGTGGAACCGAACAGATTGGAGAGCAAGGGCCAGTCTCCCACACTTCAGCAAACTGGAGCATCTGCTGCATGGAACAGAGCTGCTAATGCCTTGTTATACAAAATGTGGGTGATAGCTCAAATGGATGCACTTAAAAATCTAAAAAAATATATGTATCATCTCTCAACAGTTTTCCTCTGACAATCCAGTCACCCTTCTAGTGACCCAAAATTTCTGCAGTTGTAGCTTTCTTCAGACTCTCAGACAGCTTGTGACCTTGTTTTTCCTTTAGTTTTAGAAACATCACTGTATTTTGAAATGCCTTAAAAACAACTTCCCCTTTTACAGTGCCTTCTATACAGTTTTCCATCCTTTTCTTACTGCTTAGCAGTTTAGAAATGTTTCCATTACAAAGAAAAACTGCCTACCTTAAATCACAACACGTTTGTTTTTAAGAACAACAGTCATGAATTCAGAGGCAAGAAAGAAGATACTTGGCCATATGAAACTCTCATCATACAGAAATTCTTGTTATTTCTGCTGAACCTTAACAGATATCTGTCTACTAAAGTGTCTGTTCAGTGGAGTGCGTGAAACAGCCCGTGATCGGGTCTGTGCTTAGGCGGTACCTGTGCAGCCTCAGGGCCAGCTCTACGAAATGCAGCACCTTGTGCAAGTGGTGCAGTACAGGGTGCGAGGCAGCAGGCCCCTGTGTCTCATGGCTACCAGTTCTGCTTCCTTGGAAGCCCACCCTGAACCTGTTGCCAGGGGTAAGCTTTGCTCTGGCCTCTGCTCTGGCTGCATAGCACCGGCCTCTCCTCTGCCTGGCGCCAGCCCCACACTGCTGGGTCAAACCCCCACTGGCTTGGTTGATCAAGCTGGCTGTTGTGGACTTTCTCCTGACCCGGCTTTCACAGGTTACCCAGAGGCCTGGGTCCCCTCCAAGGGCAGAGGCAGCATGCATTGACGTTGTCTCTGTGTAGTCTGAACTATCACACTGAAACGTCCTGCCGCACAATGGGATGACAACAGTAGAAAGTGATACCAGGACCAGCTGACCTGTCCAGGTGGTGAGTTTGGCTCCTTGTGACAACACAGCACTAACACAGGCCTCAGACATCTCCCGTCCCTCTGTAAGAGACCCCGATACCCACTGGCCATTTGTTGTAAAGCTACAGAATGGGAGAGAAGCACCAGCGCAGGGCTGTAATGTGTGATGATCCAGGCCAGGCTGTGCAGGAAGAATAAACAGGAATTCATCTTACAGGCTTAGTCCCGAAGACTTGGGCAGTCCTGAGCTAGGAAACAGACTCAGAGCTACCCTCCAACACACAAGTGCAGTTCAGCAACCAGAAGGAGCAAGGGCAGGGAAGAGAGGGACCGGTGCGTTTAAGCCAGAATTGTTCAAATGCTGACTCTGCCAGTTCCTCGGTGCATGACTTGGGATGAATCACCTCATTCTGTGTGCCACCTACCCCCACGCAAAGGGCAAGCATGAGATCTCTGCTCTCAAAATAGGAAGAAGCTGCTATGCCCTTGTGATTCGCTGCAGGTGATCTCTATCTTCATATGCTTAACGACAGTAATTCCCACATAAAGGAATTTGAGGCTCACATAGAGGAATGGCTTTGGGACAGGAAGGCACACATTGTTAATTAATTGATTGTGAAAGTGATTGTGAGGAAGTATTACCTGGCACAAAACGTTCCCAAAGAACTTCCTGTTTCATTTAAAGGGAAAACAAAAACTAGAGGTGCCTATTTAGATCAAGAAGGTAGAAGGGAGACTCTTCCAACTGCAACAGACCAGGTGCTTGCTACAGGGTAGAGCAATGAGGGTGCCAGATAGAAGGGAACTGGATAAGGAGGATTGTGAACATATTTACAGCCATCTGGCACCCTCTAATTATCCAAATGACGAGGCTGCCTGAGTGCTCACCAAAACGTGGAGAGTGAGGGAAGGAAGGAGTTTGTTTGGGCAGAGGATTTTGAGTGCTTCATGCTTTCAACGTATGTTTTTTGGAAATGTTTTATATTACTTACAAGATTATTTATATTACTGGAGATGTAGGAAAATGAAACCAGAAGGAAATGCAAGGGCTACTACTTCTGGAGTTTTCCTTCCAGGCTTCTAAAACTCAAGTCAAAGGAAAGAAAAGATACAGTTTCTTGGGAGGCAGCATTAGGGATCAGGAATGAATCGGGAAAGCTGGACTGCTCATCTATACCATAGATACGTTGGTAGTATTACCTGCAGTCTTGCAACTTTTAGTGGGCAAATCTGCAACAGCTGGAATCCTGTTATTTAGGAAAAAAATCCCAGGTACTAAAACTACAGAATAAACATTTTAACACAATGTCATGGTGCTTACTCAAAAAGTAAGACGGAAATGTAAAAGCTTATGTTTCTGAGCACCAGTATCCTGCTTTCATTTGCCTTATTAATGATTTTTTAATGTCTGGATTCACCCACATTACAGTTGTGTTATCTTTAAATTACTTTGCTTTGTCATGCTTTGTTTACATGAATCAGGAGTTTTGACTTGTTTTCTTGGTTTTACCACCATCCAGCTGTGAGGACATGGATAAGAGCTTTCAGCTCGACTCCTTCTTCTTTACAATGATACTAACCTTTCTTTCCTACATGTTCAGAGCTTTAGTTGCAGTGCTCTGCAGAAATGCAAGCAGCAGTATAATTCTTGCATTGCAATTACAGTATCTGTACATCCCTTCACCTGACAGGACTGAGTAACAAAACCCAGACGTTCAATGTGAAATCTCGGTATGTTTTTCTCTTCTTTCTCATTGGGGAGATATAGAGTCCAATACTATGGTGTGATATTTTGAAAGGTTGAATAATTTTATGACCACTAACAACATCTGCTGTTACACCTTTTAAGAGAAGGGTAGTCAAACTTCCTGCTTCAGGGTATTAACTGATCACAGCAAATGTCAAAATTGGCTCTATGTTTTATTCTTCTATCAGGAGCTAAACTGGGCTGTACTGGATCCTAGTCTCATTCAATTGGGAACTAGACTTTAGTGACAAATTATTTGTCCTAGCATGGTAAGAAGCAAGGTACTGGACTTAAAATTTGACATTTGCCGTTGCTCACGTACCACAGCAGATACCAAAGCAGAAGCTGTGCCCTCTAAACAATCTGGAGTTTTTTTTCTTGATGGGGAGAAGAACGCACCTTACCACAGCACAGTGTTAGCGACATTAAACCAGCAGAGTGGTTTCTCTGTCAGCAGCACATTATTGTCACAGGATCTAATCACAAAAGGCTTCTGCTCCTTGAAAGAAGACTCACTGCAATGAACAAGACTGTCATTTCAGCCATTTGTAAACAAGCATTGTAGAAACAAGAATTTAATCAGAATTCAATATCCAGCACAGAAATAAAAGATGATTATTAGCTAAACAGTGCTCAACAACCCTAATCAGGAAGAACAGGTCTGAGGATGGCATGCTGCAGTTAGGGAAGAAAGCCATTTACTTTGGCAGGAAAACAAGAGATCATCGTGGTGAAATGTTATGAATGAGACCTCAAAGCAAGGCTTCACTGTGCCCGCGATCATGAAACTTTCCATGGTACCTAGTGTAAAACCAGACATCATAAACACCATGTTCTGTCGGATTCAGACCACCAATTTCTTGCATTTTTTATCTTCAATTTCTTCCTATACTTCACAAAATTGCTTTTCACTTTCCTGCCTACTTGCTCTTAATATTCCTACTGCGCCAGAACTTCTATAAAGCATTTCACATCTCACAGCATACTCCTTGTCATTATATCCTTTTGTGCTGGATTTCTCATTTTTAAATCCATTTGCATCGTTGGAATAAGTTCTTGGGTGTTGCAATGTAGGTACGTTGTTTTGTTTCCTCCCACTTCTGTTACAGTTCCTTTCTTGCCTTCTGGCAAGTTTGCCTTCTCTTTTTTGGGTCATTTATGGGATACTGCCAGAAATGCTGAGCCAAAGCATTTCCATTTCCTCAGTTTTCACTTGATCTTTTAAACTGACTTTTAAAAAACAAAAATGATTTTCATTTTTTATTCACTTGATTTGATTAATTCTTCATTAATTCAATCTTTGTGTCCAGTCAGTAGGTTTTGGTATTAACTTTCAAACAAAAACACTCAGATACAATTACACTGCATTACAGTTATATTACCCTCTTTTGCTATGATGCCTACAAAGAAATTGGTTATCGTTAAGCTGACAATGTACCAATATTCTGGTTAACAAGCCAATCTCAGTATTTCTTTTCAGTTCCCAGCTGATGACACATCTGTGTCTACGTGTTGCCTCTTGTGGCACACTTGTATCAAGACTTTTTGTTCTGTGTCTCTACAATACTGTCCAAAGAGGATCTGGTTGGCAGGCATGGTTCCCAAGCACTGCAGTAACGTAGAGCAAATAAGAATTAGCCACATGCTCAGTCAAAACAGAAGGGTCAATCTCCCTCCACTGGTATTAGAGGGAGCCTTGGATTAAAGGTGTCTCACCTGGGGGGAATAATCTGGTGTGTCCTGCACTCAGTCCTGCATGCAGTCTGTTTCAGAGGAAGAGAATTCATGGAAACTGAATCTGTGTTTCAAATGTCCAAGGTTCCTACCTAAGTCACTAAACTCTTTTTCTCAGTCCATGAAGAAGCTGACGGTGCCTCAAGAACAAATGATCAAATATGAACAAAAGCTAGGAGATGTCTGAGAAAAGTAGGAAGCACCCTTCTAAAAGCAGCACACATACCTTCATTTGTGACAACACATGCAGGAACAAGACACTTGGAGAATGTCCTGCAAGATAAAGGAGAGCTGAAAACAAACCGATCTCACTGCCATTTCTATCACGGATTGTTACTAAGCACGGAGTGCTCCCAACCCAGCAGTCACTGGACTGCGTGCCATCGCCGCCTTGGCCGGCAGCCACTCTGGGGCAAGCCTGGCAGCCACAGCTCAGCTGGGTCCGGACTAGCGCATTAGAACCTTTCCCGTGTCAGATGCTACTCAGGGCAAGAGAGCCAGCCAGCTCTCTGCCTTCACTGCTCACCCTCCTGCCCCGACGGCAGCAGGCTGAGCGCACTCTGAGAGCCCAAGCTGCCCTGATGATACACTTCCTTCATGTGACGCTTTCAGGGCTTTGGGTGAAGTGACTGAGCACAGAGTAATGTCGCTGAGGTCCAACTGCTCGTTAGAGCACAGCAGGCAAAGTTATTTCAAGCTAAAAACCTGCTCTGTCTGAAGTCTGTCCTTTGCCTTCTGGGGGAGTTACATGCATGTATTTTAGCGCAGAAAACTCTGCCACCAGTCTGACTTCACTCTTTGCCCTTCCTGCATGAAGTTTATTGGAAGGTGAATGAAAAGTTGTCTTGCTCTGCCCTCTTATGATGGTATCATATTTCCAGTTGTTTTGTATTAGGTATGTCCTGTCCGCAGCTACGAGACAGGCTTTTAAGTTAAAATAGATGATAGCTATACAGCTTCTAAGGTCTAAGTGACCATCTTTAACAGTATTGATTTTAAGTACCGAGATATATATTTTTGTGTCGCTCAGTTTTTTCTTCTCCATTTTCAAAATTTCTTTTTAATGAAGTATTTGAATGTTTTGCAACAGTGTGTTTACACCATAAAAAATGAAGTATTGCAGATGACACCTGCATAAGGTAAGTCCACACAGTAGAGTGCAGCACAGCAGAGGTCACGTCCAGCTGGCCCCAAACACCTCACTCCGAGGGTTTCTGTCCTGTTCTGTGCTGTTCAGTGTCGACCTTAGCATGGGCCAAGCCAGCCCTGTCTACCTGCACGGCATGCACAAAGCTTGACTGCAAATATTTGCGAACTATCTGGGCTTAGATAAAATAAATTATATGTATTGTTCTTACAAACAAAATGCTCTACAATAATATTTGCCTCTGGAGAACAAAAGGAGGCTAAAAACATTAGAAAAATGTAAAACAATAAAGAGAAATTTTGCAATTGCTGACATTCCTTTATTCATCATTTTTAAACAGCATGTGCAGACTGGCATGTCATGTCCAGGACACACGTTCCTCAGTTCCAAAAGCTGGTGTAAGAAAGCGTGGTCCATGATGTTATTTAGAGTTCATCTACTTATCTCAGAGATTTCAGAGGGCAGTGACGATACTGCAGCACTGTGCTAACACCCCAAGGTGGTCCATTTTGAATTGTCCTTTCACACAAAACCAGCAATAGATGCAGTCAATCCGTTGTGTAAAAACATCGGGGGCCACAGGAAATGGTTGCAGAATGACTTCAGGCCTAGAATCTTCTTATGCAAATGCCTAACTACATCAACTGAAATGGAAAGCCTGTTCACATGAGACACCAAAGGGTGTGCAGAAACGCGTGTGGCAACACCTGTGTTGCAACTGTCACTTCCACTGGCTGTTTTTAACCTATAATTTTCCTGTTTGACCCCACTTAGCAGTCAGCAAATATTTGAACCACGCTGCAGCATTTCCACGTTTTCTAGGGCTCCCCGATCAGATCTGCAGAAATACTTCGGGGGTGCCAGGGGCCAGTGTCCACTGAAAATGCCTGCAGTATGCTTGTTGGTCTGCACTGAACCGTTTCTGTGTTATTCCCAAAACAGAATAACCCACATACCACCAAAAAACACATGCTTGGAGAGTTAGAATAGCTTTCCTCATCTGCTTTGCTTTCCTCTCTCCTTTCTGTTTTTCACTCTGTCTTTTGCATGTCCTAGGCCCAGCTCAGTGACAGGCAGCCTCTCCTGTTGGTATAGGGAACTCTGATTTTGTGAATTTCCGAATAAAGATATGCCAAAAATAACAGCCTCTGTACTTTGAACAGGTGATTTTTCTGCTTTTCACTAAGCATGCTTTGTTTAAAACCTTTGCTGTTCATGTAAGTTTGAAAGTCACCTGTTCTCAGATGTGAACACACTTCATGCCTTGTGTGAGGTCAAAACACAGCTGCTTCCTGAGGCTTGACCAAAGTGAGCAGCAGCCACCTCCAACTGCACTTCCTATCTGCTCAGAAGCAGGGAGAACAGGAAAGCACTTTTGCAAAAGCGATTGTACTCTTAGTATTGGGAGCTCCTCCAGACAGGAACAATCTTTCTTAACTGTCTGGAAAGCATTCAGTAAATTTCAAATTCTTAAACAATAACATGACAGCAGTGCCTCAAAATCCAGAACCAGTTCTACTGAGTGATAAACACTGCAACGTGCCAAGCTTTGCTTCTGCTGTTGAACCCACAGGAAACACACTCAGATACCACAAAGATATGCAGCAGAGTGAAATAACAGCGGCAGGGGGTAAGTGGAAAGCAGAGATGTTGTTGAGGGTATGGCAGTTCTCAGATCCATTTGTATCATCTTTGACACTGCCCAGGGGAATATACCCATTCACGTTTGTCCAGTGCTATCATGCACCTCAAAGACCTTGCGTAAATAAAAATACCTACTACATCTATGTAATAACTTTAACTATCAAAACTACTCCATAGAAAGTAAACCCAAACATACTAAGACTTCAGGATTCCAAGTTTCTAGTAGTACAGCCAGACCTAAAAGTTCAAAAATCACTGAGAGGAGAATAAGAAGCTGCCAAGAAACTCCCAGGTATGGCAGGAAATAGTGTTGACGCTCAAAACCCCAGCTACCTAGCAAGACAGACTGATAACTCAGCATGTGGCACTTCTCAACAGAGGCCAATAATTAACATTATCACTTTAGCTGTGTTAGTGGTCAGTATGTGCTATCCCTTTCGATAGAGAAAAATTCTCTTTATTGTTTTCAGTTAACATTCAGCATCAAGTCTAGCTAGGATCCTGCTTCATGCTCCAAAGTAACACACAGCTCACTAGATGCATTATTTTTTGTAGTGCTGTTCACCGACACCGGAGAGGAGAAATACCTTCCAGAAACCAGCAGTCCCTAAGCGTAAGATTTGATTATCTTCTTTTAGCATGCGCATTATGGCCCAGATTTTGAGCTGCAGCTGTGTTGTGCCGGGGGGACTGGCTCCTGTCTAATTTAGAGCAATGGCAGATTAGGAATTGCTACAATTACCATGATACAATGTTACTCCAGCCACAGCTCCATTTTCCCAGTAATTAGCCCCTGCACCAGAAAGCTTAGAAAGAAGATAGGAGAAGTGGCTATACATCTCCTTGGGAGACTCCATGGCAGCTAGAAATACACCAGTGACTGAATCTGCGGAGAGTATAGCCGCTTTATGCAATTAGAGAAACATAAAGCAGTTAGCTATAGGACCAGATCCTCCGCTGCAACCTACAGAAGTTACTCTGGCCCAAAGGACATAATTAATTACTATTACTACTTGTATATTTAGGAAATCATCCTCTATATTTAGTAAATATAATAGGATAAGAAGAGTGTTGGCCAGGAAACACAGTAAGGACAATTGTCCTTCATGGATGATGGTAAGATACATCATGGTAAACAAATTTTAAACAAACCGTGATCAGCCCAGAGTATTTTGCCTTGGAAAAGAAAAATGAAAACAAACCCCCAAACTCAAGAATCTCAGGTACTAGACCAATGCCCACGAGACCAGGTCTATTTTTCTATGGGTATGTAAGATCAGGAAACAAAGCGGGGCTGGGAGCAAAGGAAATGAAAACAAGTGAAGGCCTTGTTAAGAGAAGTACTGCTACAAAGCTTTCGGACTAGTAAAAGAAAATTCTGTTTGCAGAAGATTTACTAAAAGCTTGAAAGATATCTGTGGAAAAAGTATTAGATTTTACTGCATCTACTATCGCTTCAGCAAGCAGAGTGTGCGCTCAGCAAGCGGGTTACCTCAGCATTTACAGGCAGGACAACCCCACAGGGCCAGCCTTGTACTAATCCAAGAGGGAATTTTTATCATCAGGTGTACCGGGGAATTTTATGGGGTCCCCTTTAATACAGAAACACTGCGCTATAAATAAAGCATCCCCAAACCACCAGCACACGAGTAACGGCCTGCATGATGCCAAGAACTTTCATCCTTTCAAGGGCAAGTTAAATTCAAAAGCAGGGCAATAATTATGGTATTTTGTAGGGGTTTTTTTTCTTCTTAGGCTATGAGGTACAGAGGCTAAATGATACACAGTCTGGTCCCCTTAAATGTTTTACGAGAGAACAGAAAGAGCAATATTGTTTACAGCAGATTATTCCTCCTCCCTTTCAGGTAGGCTGAACTTTCATTACATAAGAGGCAATTTCTAATGTAGCATTATATTTTTACTAGGCCAAGAACATACTCCCCAAAATATTGTGCCAGTGGCCTCAGTGGTGCGTGAGTCCTAAAGATGACAGACCAGCAACTAAATCTTTTGGACAGTTCATTTAGAAGAGTGAATGTAGAAGAGAAGGCAAACTTACTTTTTTTTTTTTTGTAAGAAATTTGGAGTACTAATTTCACAAAGCTAATGCATACCAGACAATGTAGTACAAGCTCCTCCAGGCTGTCAGATGAATAAGGTCTTTCAGGCACTGCACACTGCCCCGCTTGTTCCCTAAAGTAGTGCTTTCTGGTAGCTAACCTCTCAGCTGGCAAGAACAGAGGACGCGGGACCAAGTGCCATTTGTCTGCCAGCTTAAAAAAAGTAGAACCACCCTTACAGCTGTTCTGTTCCGCACTTCCCATTATGCGCTTCTACGGCGTCTGACACTATAGACGAAGACACATGACATTCCTAAAAAATTAAACCCCCCCGAGTTGGAGGAGCTCAGCTGTCCGAATCCCACTGAAAGTCAACGCTAACCAGCCCAGAGTTTTCAGAATCTATCACACATAGCTTGCGCACTCTGAAAATCACACACTGAGAAGTCAGTCTGCAACTTCTCAACCCAAACAAATGCTCGTGAAGCGGGAAGCAACAAATCTTTTTAGTATGCAGCCTTCTGTCATAGTTCCCTAACGAAGGGGAAAATAATTACCTGTTATTTATAACTCCTGAATGTTGTAGAGACAGCGGTTATAGACGAAGCATTGTGCAAACTATCTATATTTTACTCTGTGAAACCAAGTAATTTTTTAGATCACCTCGAGTTCCTCAGGCATCGTTACAGCCAGAAGCACATGCTACTTATTTTGCTGCACTTTCATCCTGACAATACCAAGTCTAATGAAAAGAAGGCAGCTAACGAGCCCGGAACTACCCCAAAGGCGCCGTTCCTGCCCCGCAGCCCGCTCTCAGGGGCCGTGGCCGGGCAGGCAGCGCCGTGCAGATGGGGCCCTCTGGTGCCAGCTCTTCCCAAGCCGGGGGCAGAGCCCGCCGCGGCCGCCTGCACCCACCGACTGCACCAGCGGAACCGGTAAGACGCGGCTCAAGAACCACCACCACGACATTTGCAAGGAACTGCGCTCTTTTTAGCAGCTTTCCCTTCCTCTTTCCTCCGGCTCCCTCCCTGGCCACCGAGTGGCCCACGGGAGAACAGCACCGGTATTGCAGCAGCAGGTAGGTGCCTCCGCGAGCGGCCCCGGCCCCAGCCCCGAGCCCCGGGCAGGCACCCCCGGGCAGGCACCCCCGGGCAGGCACCCCCGGGCAGACCCGTAAGAACCGGGCCCGCAGGAGGGGCAGAGCCGACAGCCGCAGCGCCGACCGCCTCCCAGCCCGGCCGGGAGCCCCCCCCCCATTCCAGGCAGCCGCCAGACGAGGTCACCCCACTACCAGGGAAAGCAGCGTCTCCCCCCGAGCCTGCCCGGGCGTTCTCACAGGCACAGACACGCTTCCCGGCAGAGCTTCACGTGTCTCCGGACAAAGTCTCAGCCCTGCCCTGCCCGAGCTCCGCACGGCTGTGCGGTTTTTGACAGCCGTGATCTCCCCCAGAGCACGATGCAGTGTGCTCACAGCGACGCCGGCTTCTGAACTCCCCAGCCAGCAGTACGGGCCGTAACTGCACCCGACTTGGGAACTTACGATGTCCGGCTCTTAGAGTTGTCTTTAGCGATTCCAGCTTTGTCAGCTTTATTGCCGCTTTCTGTCTCCGGAACCACGCAAGACACCTGGACCTGGTCCCTGTCTCTACACGTCCCCGCAAGCGTTTCATTTACTCCCTCCAGCCCAAAGAACACTGCCTGGCTCCGGGCACTGCGGCCCTCACGCCGACCGGTTTCTCACCGGTCTCTGTGGAGCAGCTAACAGTCATCACAGAGAGCTGGGGAAATGAAGCAAAAATTCTGTAGCTGAGTGACTGTACCTTGTGTGTTAAGTTCCCTCTTTTTTAATTATGCCATATTGGAAACATCTGCGAGGCAGCAGGTTCTGCACACATTCTGAACTGTCTTCTAAATAATAAATCCCGATAAACAGAATTGCTTGTAAAAGCAAACTGAGTTTTCATAAATTTATTTGCCTTCACTTTCTTAATTATGTCACTTTCCTTACTTACGCTTAGCCATTTCTGAGTTACCGCGATTAATTCAGAATATCCATAAGTAATTCCACTGCCTCGACTTTACGTGTGTGGCCCACACTTCTGCAGATTAAAGATAAATAACAAAGAGTACTACTAGTCTCAATACTACCAACCGTTGAGTAATTTCCAACATTTAGGAGCGGATTCAGCAAATGACTTCAGCAGGTTCTTAGTACTCCAGAACAGAGTACTAAATCCACCCCGCTTAGATGAGTACTTACACATTCAAGCACATGCCTATGTCACGGGGACTTCCCAGTCCCACTCCCTCCCCGTCCCCGTCCCTCACCAAGAGGCCGGGGCAGCTTCTTCCCTGCAGCGGGTACAGAGAACTTGTGTTGCTTTCCCTTCGCCCTCATCTACTCTTCCCTCTTTCTAAAACACATCTTTCCCTTCTGCACAGCAACCAATACTTGCACTAACCCTGCACACAGAACTGATGTTTGCTTCCTAGCGAAAGTACATTTTCTATACCATTAGAAATTCAGGGGTACTAGAGAAAGGAAAGAGAGACCTATGTGGGGAATCTGCAAAAGCTGCAACTAAAGCACTTCAGAAGACTTGCAGTAAGAGACACGCAGCAAGAATTTTCAAATTTAAACGGTCGTTCTCAGTGGGTGTTTCACATTACTATCTTCTTCATGATTCCCCACTTTGTTCTAGGAAATATTTTTGCTTTTCAATAGTATGATGTTCCTGGAATCTTCTTTGTAGTGAAAATGCTCAACCTTAATGTAGAAATTATGCAGAAATTTAAGCCTGCAGCTATTCAGACATTCAGAGCAGAGATACATTAATATTCTTCCTCATTCTCACAAAGGCACAACTAGTCTGTTCAGACCTGTGATTTGAATGAGGAGTAACTCCCGATGCCTGTGTAAAAAAAGAGGCTCTCTCAGGGAAAGTCTCTCTTATTAATTTGTGTAACATGTTAATGTAAGAGATTTCACTGACAACCAGGCTCAGTACCCCTGGCGATATACATCAATTGAGATGGAAATACCCCTCACTATGTCGTAAGATAAAACATTTTAATCTCAAGAAGTCCGTCCTTCAAAGAAAGCAAGCCCCAAACACATGCATTTCTCTCTAACACCAAAAGCTTTCAGTTTTTCAAGAGGTACAGTCTGAGCTTGCAGAGCTATAGAAACTTTGGCAGGAGTATAGGATGGATGTACACAGGAGGTGTGATATTTAGCATTAAAAAGTCATAGCTTGTTTACACATGGAAAAGAACTAAAGACACGGCACACCCTGGGTGGGCCAGCCCACAGAACAGACCCCCGCCACACACTGGTGAGGCTCTGCTCCGGTGCAACAGACCTCTGCACTGCGCAGGGGGACCGAGGCCGGCCTGGTCGGTGCAGGAAGGAACAGGCCCTTCAACGCTTCGCCCACTTCCCAACAGCCCCTTACAGAATCGCTGCTGGATCCAGGCCTTTCCTGCCATTTTTTTCCTGTGCCCACTCACTGACCTTTACCTCCTGCGGCCTGATGTGGTTTGCAGAGAGCTCTCCATGGCTCAGGTCCAGAACTTCATATATGCCACAAGTTCTTTCAAGACTTTACCGCACAGGACCACAGCTGTGTAACGAGATGGAGACAACCAGGCTGCCACAGCTTGCTTGCATCTCTCCACCATTTTGAGCCTTCTGTTTAAAACATCTGGGGAGCCACCCCACCTGCTCCAGGAGCTCCCAGAACCACAGCCACCTCCCCTCTTCCACATCTCCCCAGACAATTCGTTGCTGGTTTCACCATGTCTCTATCTTCAGACTCTTTGAGGAAGTTTTCTGAATCTTTTGAAATTAGCTCTGGTTTTGGCTGTTCTATGATTGAACTCACCTTTGAGCCCTTCAATGCTGTGCCAAGTTTACAGAATGCATCAGAAGAGAATTAGGACTCTGTTCTCTGACGATGTAGAGAAAGCCAGGTGCCTGTTTGTTTCCAAGTGCTTATGAAAGCCTTTTATTTTATACATGCGCGTATTTTTTTTTAAATCTATATATCTCTGTGTGTATAATATACATATTTTTAAAGGAACTATGCTTATTCAACTCTAATGAGAATTAACCAGGACTTTCGTAAGCTATTGCTGACTTTAAATGGAAGGAGAAAGGTAGCAGACATTATGCAAAACGGTTTCTTGTAATTGGAGAAAATGACTTCACAATATGCAATTAAAAACAAAGTACTAAACTGTAAATCACCATCTTGAAACAAGAGCATTGATACTGATTTCATATCATTTGAACTCTTATTTAGAGGAATGGATACATCTTGTTGATGTGTGTTTAATAGTGCATACGGTGACAAAGCAAGCAATTTTGGGGTGAGGAAAGTTTCAGTTTAACTTTTCATAAGATTTTTCCTCAAGTGAAAAAGTCATGATTGGGCCTTTAATAATAGCAAGGTAGTTGATAACGCAGCGCAGTTTAACAACTTCCTGATTACCAATTCCTTCCTGACAATTATTTCTTCCGTGGTCTCATCCATTTAGGCAAGTCCACTTGATATTCCTTATCTAGAAAACATGCTTTAAAATATTTACTAACCTACACGCTATGCAGATTAAGAGCTCTAAACTGCAGGTATCAGAAACGCTTCTTACACAGATGCCCTGCTGCAGAGCAATTTACTTGTTTGCAGGACTCCTGCTGAGCTTAGAGGCGGGCTTTGTGGAAAACAAGAGCCACTGGCGGCTTCTTGGGTGCAAGGTCTCATCTAGGTCCCTGACGCTTGCCTTTATGACTGAAACATTGATAAGGTGACCGATGAAAATCAAATTCCAATTTGAAAATTTGATAGAACAGGCAGCACGTCATCTATTTTTTTTTTAAATTGGTCAGTCCACTGAGGAACAGTTCATTATTGATTTAAAGAATTATTATGTGTGTGTGATTTTACTTCCTGACTTAATTAAGCTTTAATTACTTTACTCCTGTTACTATTAACAACGTTGCATTTTTTTCCTTTTTAATTTTGGCCTTGAGGTAGCCCTGTGTTCTGGCTGGTACTAACCACTGCTCCTTTGTATTAAATACTCCTCCTTTATACAGTCCACTTTTACTAACAACATGAATACACCGCATAGAGACTATTACATCAGAGAACAAGGGCGGTACTTGCACACCTACACCATACTCTGGCTAACCGATCACCACAAACGCAGCTTCTGACATGGAAGGTCGGTACAGCAATTATTTCATAACTATAAAGGAAATTTCACCCTTTTGTTCTCATTACTGGTGTGTGTTTGTTTTCCAGTGACAAAATCTGAGTCAGAAAGCCATATGAGAGTGACACAGCTGTAAAGGAGATCAAAGGTATGTCTGCCAAAGAATGAAACTGAGCCTTAAGACACAGGACCCTTTTACCAACATGGTCTTAACAACATTTTAAAACGTTTTTTTGTTCAGTTTAGGCAAGTAACTTCAACTATTGTAAAATTTATTGTTAGTAAGATGAACGAAGAGGAGGATGAAAACATACATATGTGAAAATTAACTGTAAAAGTCAGTAAACAGAACTATTTCAGTAATACTTAAAGTACATTAAGCACTAAGAAAGTTCAAGTATTTGACTTTAGTGGCGTGTAACTTGATGTTGGATCAACAACACTAGCTGACTGAATACTGATTCTTAGTAAACAAACTAATGATTTAGTTTCCTAGAAATTGAACAGCAAGTTTCCTTCTCTGCTAGAGGCTGAAATGGAGATGGAGATCTCTTTGTAAAGCTTAACTTTTTTCCCTGCAAGTCTGAAGAATGATAATTTCTTTCCTACTTCATGGATTTAGATTATTGTAACTTAAGGTGTAATAAAAACATAAATTCTTACATTTTAAAATACATCCAGGGTACTTCTTAGCTTGCTCAGTCCTCGTGTTCTTACCTTCATAGATATTTTGTAAGGAGTTTATAGCTAGTAATTATGCCACCTGTGAGTTGATCTGTAATGAGTATGCTACCTATGAGTGTGTGTGTGTGTGTATACATCCATTTTTATTAAACAGCAAGTATTTTTTTTATTTTTAGAAGCAAAAAGTTTAGCTGGTTTTGTGGCATTTTTAAATACGACAATGTTCCTATAACTTCTTGCACAAAACAGGGCATGAATTCCTTGAATTTTCAAGTCTGATCCTACTACTTTTTGTGTAGATCCTCTAACAGTGATACTGATGGAAGAATATATTGAAGAAAATAGTCTTGCCAGTTTTCAGAAACACAAATTATCAGTCATTCATTTCAGTACTAATGATAGTTTTTGCTGGAATGCGAGAGCTCATTAGTAATAAATGGCAGCATAGAAGAAATACCACAGCATACTTCTAAGTAGAAAAACAATTATGAGTCATCACTGTGACGAAGCTGAGAAAAAACTATGGTTCTAAAATGTATTAGCAAAGGCACTTGCTGCAAAGACATGTTAATATCAATACGATTTTAGCCAGGAGCTCCCTTCCAATCTTAGGTTCCTAATTAAACACTATTTCTGCATGTCCCAAATATTCCCATGAAAGATGTACTCCCAAGGGAGAAGGATATGACACAATTGTCCCATTTTCTTTATAGCCCCCACGCCTTTAACTATTCTTTCCCTCAAGATTTGCTCTAAAGCCCTGACATGAATGTATCAGAGGAAATGTACCATCACACAAGTTTATCATCAAATTACCATGCAGCTTTAAACAAACCAACAAATGCAATTAAAATTGTCAACTGATACTGATGTAACTAAGAGATTCTTTCATCCCTGAAGAAAAAAAACCCACACAAACCCCAGAGATTTGCAGTTTATCCTAAATAAGTTCCCAAAACACGAGAGCTCAAACACCTTTCAGACACTCCCCTACCAGGAGAGAGACCAAGAGCTCTGACCCCCTGGGGTGGGAAGGCTTCCAGTCAGCAGCTACCTTCCTAAAGCCCACTGCACGCCACAGAGGTCTGTTTCACAGGTTTACGACCTCAATGTCTACCTGACCCCATCCTAGTTTTCCCAACTCACATTTGCACTGGAACGCAGATCAGAATTTCATCTCTTGAGCTTGTTCGACACTGCGGAACAACTGCCCTTCGCTTTGTGTTTGGTACACGCATCTATTTGTGCATTATCTTACCTTCAGAGGCAACTGTCTTCGACGTATTACAGTGCTGGTGTGAGCTCCCTAGGGATCTCAGACATCATCACGCTAACTTCTTTATTGCTCTGGAGCTTACATGATGGCAACAATTCCTCTGCCAAAATAAGTTGCTGTTAAAACAACTGTCATGAGGCTATACTTAAAATGTAAACCTCCTCCCCAAAGCAACCAAACAAAAACAAAAACAAAAAAACAACCCAAAAACCAAACCCCTCAAAAAATATTTTGAGATATACTTTTTTGATAATGATTTGATAAAACCATTTGCGTAAAAAGCATATGAATATTTTTTGTTTTCCTGTAGTGTGTTCCTTTTATCATGCTTTAACTAATAAAAAACACAATATCAAGCAAACATAGAAATAACAGCACCACGGAATTTTACTCTTATGATGAAAATCAACAATAATGATATCTTAATATACAAAGCAGCCACTTCGGAGGACTGCTCGGAGAGGATAGCTTCAGTCTGCAGAGGGTAGTCTCTCCAGACTCCCTTCATAGCTGAGGCAGAGAGGCTTGTCTAGGAAGCAGTTGGCAGCAGCCACACGAAGCACCGCTGTTTGTGGAGCTGCTCACACTCCCCTGACTACACAGAGGTGTCCCTTATGCTTAGACCAAGACCATTTCCTTTTTTGCTTTCATTTTCCCTTGTCTCACAAGGTCCGAGATGCCTGTTAAATGCCTGTTGGAGCGTCTGCGTTCCCTCCCCTTCTGTGGGTCTGTTGGGGACACCTGGGACATGGCGCTGCCGTTTCTAGGCATGAAAAGGGCACGTGGGATTGCCCAGCGAGGCAGAACTGGAACTGGCTAATTACACTGTGCTGAGCAGGTCAGGGTGAAGTCACCCCGTGTACCTCTGGCAGTTCCTGAAGAACCTGTCCAGGGACCTCCAGGAAGGCTGCGTGTACAACTCTGTTTTACCGGACAGAAACCTTTAATGCTTCGCCTCGGTGGAGCTGGGGAACTCTGATTTGCTACTCAGTCATCAATATGATTATTTTATTTGAATTCACTTTACTGCAGAAGGAAATGCACATCAAACATACCATTTTAACATATGATATTAATATAAGAAAAGTATCTTTTTTTTTCCCCAATACAAAACCAAATACGAAGTCTGTGGTCATATTTTTCCTAGAACAGAATCCTTTTCCTCAGCGCCAAGAGTTCCCAGCCTTTATGTATACTGTGGTTTTCTTCTGGTTTGTTCTTGTGGCCATACATTTATTTTTGGATTCTCATTCATTTTTGGCAGTTAAATTAGAAGCATGAGGAAGGGGTTTCCTCAATTATTTTGGGGGCTGGGTTTTGGGTTTTTTTGAGACACACTCAAAGCAGAAGCTAAAGCATACTATGAACTATAATTCTAAAGTTTAAAAACCAGAAGAGTGTTCCCCAGAAGATAAAGCTGTATCTCCAGTGAAAAATCTCCCAACAGGAGTAGCACGAGGAATTTGTTTGTGCTCTGCAAAACCACATTTTCTGCCATCCTGCTCAAAGCAGCTGCTCTCGCTGACTTTTTCTGTTCCCATCCTATGCATTTTGCTACCCTAGGACAGCTGCTTGCCTTGACTCTCCATTTGTGCCAGTCCTACTGATCGATGAACAGCAAATGGAGAGCACAAGTGTGTACTTACAGTACGCTATAATCTTACTCAGGCTGCAACCCCAAGCACAAGCAAGAGACTCAGGAAACAGAAAAGCAGTAAAAATAAGCCTAGAACTATTTTTATCTCCTGACTTCGAAACTGATCTCATTCTTTGGTTCAGACATTTGTAATGTTTATGATCAGTGAAACTGGTATTTTTTTAGTATACAGCAATAACTCTTGCTGCCAAAATCAACACACAGAACTCTGTTTACTGCTGAATGTTGCAGTTTTCATTTTGATAATTCTCATTACTTCATCATACAGCTCAGAGTATTTTACACTTTTCTCCAAGTCCAAATTCCTGAATTCATGTGATTACATGAGTATGTCAGCTTCTCCTTTATCACATAGACGAGGAAACTTGAAAGCATACTCCCCAAGGGCCACACCCTGAGAGACCCTCGCGGTTTTATACCCTTAGCAGTATGGGGTTTTTTAAAATTTCATTTGGGGGGAGGAGGACTAAAGGGAAAAAAAGGCTAAGTCATCATCTCAGAATGTGTGGGAATGCCAAGGGACCGTTCTGTAGTTCTTGGTTGCATTACAGATGAAAGAAAATCCTTTTGCGTTAAGTCTTACCTGCACTGGGGTTAAACCAGTTGCTAAGCGAAAAGGCTGCCTGTCCCAGGCAGGGCTGAGGCCAGCGCACAAGCGTGACGGGAAGGCCGTGCCGCCTGCTACGCGTGAAGCCGGGCAGGATCCTCACCAGCGCCTGACGGGACCTGCAGAGGCAACAGCGCGGGCGTTTCCTGAGAAACACGGCTCGCCAAACCGCACTGCCAGAATCTCGCATTCATGCCCACACCGCTCTAACGCAGAGCGAGTTTATTACCTCTTCCCTCTGTGGGAGCACCCACACCATCGCTCCCTGTGGCCCAGGCACCTGCTTTCGCAAAAAGATCCCCCAAATCCTTTTTGGGACTGGGACTGTATCGGTTTACCTGAAATTAGGCAATAGCTACTCTGGAGAGGAAGGTAAAAAAAACAGCAATTGTCTGGTAACCCTGCACGTGCCACGTTCCTTTGGGAGATTAGGCCAAATTTGGGGAACAGATATATGAACATCGCAGCACGCGCTGCCTGAAAACATATTCTGATAAAAAAAAAGAAAAATCCCTAGCTGCTGGGTTTTAACGGGGGAAGAATTTCTTCACATTTTCACGCTGAGCATTTGTACCAAAGCCCAGCTAAACCTATCCTTTCTCACACATAACGTTGGAAAAATACCTTTGGGATGAGAGTTTGTACTTTTTTTCACCCCCTTCTGTTTGGACTCGGAACCACGTTCTGTTTTTTACCACTCACCACCGGCATCAGGCTCACACACCCTGGCAGGAAAAGCCTCTCCTGAAGGGCAGGGGGAGGCAGAAAGCGTGGCGGAGGACGTTTTAGAAGGGAAATGAAGTACTTAGCGTGAGCCTTCCTCCCTTCATCTCTCGGCGCGCTCCTCCCTGGCGCCCGCCCGCCCTCAGGAGCGGAGACGCTGAGGATCGCCCGTTGTGAGGGGGGGGGAACGACCGCGCGCGAGGCTGGGCGGGAAGGCGGCACCGCGCGCGAGGGGCGGAACTGCGGCAAATCCCAGCCAATCGGCGGCGGGTTCGCGGCTCGGCCCCTGCCGCCCGCGGTCGGGGAGCCCCGTGGCTGTAACGGTTTCCCGCTCTCGGGGGGCCCCGCGCGCGCGCCCCCTCAGGTTGGTTCCCCCCGGAGGAGGCGGCGGCCCCTCCCACGCCCCCGCTCGCCACCTGAGGCGTTCCTGCCCCTAAGGAAGGAACGGGAGGGGAAACAGCACAACTGGAAGGGGGAGATAAGGGCCGAGAGGGGCGGGAAAGCGAAAAAAGGGGCCACAAAAGACAAAAGCTCCGAGAGCAGGAGGAGGAAGAGGAAGGAGGAGGAGGGAGGAAGCCACACGGCCGCCCGCCAGCAGGGCTTCCCCTCACTGCGACAAAATGGAGGACAGCAGAGCCCCTGGGATTCCGCTGGAGACAGCAGCCTGGTGCGCTTTTAGCCTTTGGAGAGCAGCTGGCTTCCCGCCGTCCCTGCCCGGCAGCTGCGCGTCTTCCAGCCGTGCGGAGCGTCTCCTCCGGGAGTGGACCCAGGACGGACTGCTGCAGCAGCAGAGCGGTGTTTTAAACCAGAGGGAGACTGCCAAGCTGTAGCAGGGAGAAAGGTGGTTTACGACAGGTCAGGACAAGCTGCTCGCCTCCCAACAGAATGAGCTCAGGAGCCCGTCAGCCCACACCTCAGGTTTTTCCTGATTTTGAAGACATGCCTACACAGCACCGAATTTCCTCTCGTCTCCTTTGCCATGCACGTACCAGAATGGAACAGCGTGATTTTAGTTAACAAAAACCCACCGGTATCCTCAAAAGGTAGACTAAACTTCTGTTAAAAACAATCCTAAAGCTCAGGTTCCCCATTTGGTCTCACTGCAGTGGGCAGATAGGTGCCTAGGGAGCGAGCAGGCAATATGTGGTTATCAATGGAAAGGCAATTCCTCCCCACACTTTAAGAAAAAAAAAAAAATCCCAGAAAACCACCACCCATTTCTTGGCTAATCACTCATAATAGAAGAAAAACCTGTTACTAGCTTTCTCAAGCGCATCCAGGAGATTTTTGCCAAGAATGCTGGACTAATCCCAAAATAAAAACAATGCTCTGTCTAGCTGTACAGGAGAAGCAGCTTTTTTTAAACATTGCTCTTGAACGAGGAGTAATTCATCCAGACCGAAGCAGCTACTTTCAAAGGACAGCATTAGACTTGCAGCTCGAGCTGCCGGGCACACCAAGTCAGCATTTATGAAAAGCAAAATAGAAAAAGGCTCTTGATTTTCATTTTTGACTCAGCCAGACTTGCATAGCTCAGCTACACTTGAAAGGTATTGATTTATACGGTATGCAAACGCCCCGGCAGCGCCAGCGCTCATTTCTACATTGAGCTCATCTGGAAATGCTCTAAGGGCACCCAGACATCACTTTGGGTTTTCCACAACATCCTTCCTCGACTGTGACCACGTTAGCAAGAACTGGTATCACAAAGCCCAAGTGCCAGCCCCAGAGAGATGCACAACTCTGCAGGTTTCCCCAACAACGAAAAGGTAACAGGAAAGAACAATTACCTCTTACTCCGTTCCTTAAGAATACCGCATTCTCCACAGCTGTAACATACTAAAAGAAGTAATCCAATACAATAGTCTCAATTTATTTGAAATAATTCGGTTTGAAAACTTTTTAATTTAAAATTTACAGCACACGTGGGGAGGAAACATGTTTTTGTTACAACTAAAAATTATCAGAAGAGTGCTGCAGGGTTGTTCTCTTTAATTTAACACTGTCATGGCTTTATTCAAAACACAGTTGCACAAAATCAGTTACTCCAAAGTTTAAGGAAAGAGTTTGATAAGGAACCGAAACACACTATATACATACTGCCATACAAAGAGCATTAAAATAGGACAAAACCTCTACAAAATATAAAACCCACCCTTACATATTTGCATGAAAAGACCACCCACCAAGCAAAAAAGTTTCAAAAGTTATCTGGAGGCTCTGTATTACTTATTTTAAAAAATGCTATGCTGTTTAATTGCATGCCAAGCTGACAAATATGAAACTATACTTAGATGGTGACACTGAGGAAAAGACAAAGTTACTTAGGAAGTTAAGTTTTGTGTGAGGCTCAGATTTTCAGATGTGGCGGCTGATGCACGACCCTGCAAGTTGTTTTTAGGAAGCGTGAAGTCTGCCTGTCTTAGGGAAGGTCTGCGAACCCCTTCTGAGTTTATTCTGGTTTGTCCAAATAGCTCATCCAACGTCAAAACTGGACTCGCTTACTGAAACAAGACCAGTACTCAAATAATTTTAATCCACCAAAATAGAATTTTTTTCCATTTAAAACTAATTTTAAATGCATCAAGAAAAGACAGTTAAGGAAAACCCTGACAATGAGGTACTTTAAAGTACACACTTATAAATAATAAATTTCAATCATTTGCTGAGACAAAAAAAATGAGCAAAAAGATGGGAAAACACACTTTTCTATCTGAAAGCTGAGCACAAAGCAACTGCCTTGAACACAGAGCCTCCATGACAAGATAGGATGTGCACTTACCTAAGGTTTCTATTCATTCAGTATTCATACACAAACACAGGAACTTAGATTGTGGTTGCAAATGTAGTTTTACCACTACTTCTCTAGTGTCTTTACAGATATTAATTAAAAAATGCAAACCCCATTTAGTCAGTTCATTTCCACGCGTATTGCCATCTGCCTGACTCGTTTCATTCCGATGCCTTTAATGTCTGGCTATGCTTTACAGCTACATGAGAAACTATGATTTAAGGCTCTATTTCGGGGAAAAAAACCACACACACAAGAAATTGGGCTTTGCAGAACTTCAACCCTGCAGTATCTAAACTTGATTTAAGAGTTGGAAGTCACATTTAAAGTCTGCTAGCGTGTGAAATGCCTATTAAATATTCACAGGTAACCGATCTATGGGCGACTGACTCTTACCTAGGTCCAGGAAATCTCCCTCTTCCCCACCCTTGGTGTCTCCCCCAGTTTAATGGCAGCTATTGTCAGCCAAGACAGATACAAAAATAAGTCTCTTGAATAAAGCTGTGTGTGATATTTGGTTCAGTACCTACATGAAACAATGTAAATTAGTTTTATACCAAGACTACTGTTTTAATTCCAAATCACGACTTAAAGAGTAATGCTGGATGTCTGAACTTGTTTCGCAGTGGCTCAAATAGAAAACATGAATCCATTGGGGCAGAATTATTACGACCTGTTGGTCACAACCAGGCTGCTAGAAGAAAAGCTCATCTGCATGTCTCCTGTACTTGCCACCAGCTGGATGCAATGGAACAAGTTTCTGCAGCCATTCAATATAAAAAACCCTAAACTATTAACTAGTATTATACATGAACTCAAATGTTTTGCCTACAACCAGATTTAAAAAGTTTAAAAGGTGACCTGCGAAGAAAGACTAACTTATATTCATCTTTCCCCCTTCAAGGATTCTATAAAAGTGGGGGGGGGGTGTTTGAAAAAAATGTGCTTGAAGGAGTTACCCGTTAACATCTGCATTAGAAATGCATATATTTTATAGCCAAACACCGTGATTGTTGCAGAATTCTCAAAATGATAATGCAAGAGCAAAGTGAGTGAAAGTTTAACAAAGACTTCTAGCAAAATGGTTTAAAACTACAGACTGTTTGCTTTTCTTAATACCTGCAATAACTACGTATTTTGGAGAAAATTTAAGGATTATAACCCTTTCGGTTTGCCAAGATACGTTCTTGAAGGTATCTAGTGAATACTCCAGCAAACACTGAACATCTGAACAAGGAGGAAAGAAAGGTCTTATGAAACCCATTTAGGCTTTACAATGTAACACACAAAATGGATAGAAAACTTAAAAAAATACTACAGGAGTCACCTTTTAAGAAGCTGAAATAAAGGTGTAACCTAGTTGTCGATTTCAAATAGAACCCCTGGTAAACTCAGACTATAGTCAACATCTCACTTAAAAGAGACTGGAATTTGCCATATAGCATTTTTGAGTTCAGTTTTTTCAGTATAAAAACTTTAAAATCTTGAAGGAAATTCCCAATATCAAACCCATGTGAAATGGGCGTTTTAACTCTGGGCTAATGATGACCAACACAGCAAGCTTGTATAAAATTAAAGAGCTCCAAATAAAAGTCTAGGGGGGGAAAACTTGACAATGGCTTCAGTGATTACAGGGCTGAAAATTGTTTTCTACGTATAGGTTCACTAACAGGCTATTATATCTTATTTGGAATGATAAAAAGGGCAAGAATAGTAAAACCACACGTCTCCTATAAAAAGTTAACATATTATCTTCTGTAGGGACATCTATGGTACATGGAGACATACAGATCTGCATAATCACTATTGCGTATTCTGTAACTTAAGAGTCTGGTCCTACTTGTGTCTATAACAAACTAATCATCCTCTTCCTCGCCTTCATCTTCAGGGTCTCGTTTCCTCTTCTCCCCTCGAACGCCCTCTGCTAAGGAAGAGAGACACGCATACAGCTCATTACGTTCTGCTCAGACATCGCAGACGTCATGTTATACTTCTAGAAAAGGTAACTGAAACAGATTGCCGTTTGTTTGCAGTAAATGCATTCACCACTGTAACATCTCTGTGTTGCTTATGGCTCTCAAAAGAAGATCAGTTTACCTCACCCTGAATAATTCATGCAGGCCATATTAAACTAAGTTCAAGCTAAGCATGTAATGTTCCACACAGGAATTGCTGATACGAAGTAGATTTATGAAAAAGTGTTTCTGTTAACATATGTTTAAGAACTAAAATGGAAATAACCTTTTAGATCTCCCTAACTTGAGTTTTCAGAAGTTGTATCCACCCTGTCCAAACCCCAGCAGCCTCTGCAGATACCAAGTGAACCATGCTCTGTTCCCTCTCCAGTCACAAACCGATATAAGCATCTTGCATAAACATCTTTGAGCTTGTTCTTAGAAATATGCTTAATTCAGTCAGTGGACTATGCGCTCTTGTGGTGAAATCATGAAATGCAATTTCGCCAAACCTAATAGATTTATTTTCCAGCAGTCATTTCCTGGCTAATTAGCCATCCTGACCGCCTGCTTTGTTGTCTTAATCGATTCGAAGGCTGCATTTGTAACAAGTGTAGAATTAGCACTAATACTTCACAATTTCAGTTTTTTCAAGTGCAAGATACATCTCCAAAAAGTGCTCCATTAAGCCAAGCGTACAGATGAGATGGGGATGGGTCTGGTGAGAAATTCTAGAATGTGTCTGCAGTTTTCACAGACTTCAGGGCTTCACAATTAATACAAAACTTTGTTGCTAGGGATAGTCTAAAGATTAGGACAGAGTTCCTAACCATTAGAAAAGCAAAGTTCTGGAAGAGCCTTGTAGCGAAGAAAGTACAGAGAAAAAAACGCTAATTTTAAGATTAAGCTTGATAATTTTTTAAAGGGACTTTAGTAGCCATTACTGATAGTAATGGGGGACTCCTATCTGGTGTCTTAATCTTACCAGCTGGAACACAGAGATGCACACGGCTAAGCCACCCATCCATCCACCCACAAGTCAAAGTACACCAGTATGTGCACAAGAACCAAGAACAAATCATCTGCCTATAGAGCAACTTCTGTCCCAGTGCTCCAGAGCAGAGTCAGAGCAGCAAACGTAAGGCTGCTCCCTACTCTGAAGGCTTGGAAACCTCAAACAAGGTGCAAAAGACAGCAATATGTTTGTCCGGTTTAACGTCTTGCGGGTCCTTTTGGAAATATCAAAAGATAAAGTTATTTTATGAAAATACTCAAGTAACCCACTTCTTGCAAACAGAACTTTATATTCTGCAAAATATCAAAGGAACAGTATCAGCCTGCAAGAATGCCGCTTTTTCCACATCGGTTGTACACACTCGATACACTCTACCTTCTTAAAGCAGGATGAACCACGCATGCTGGCATTTTTTCTTTTGCAAGCTTTTGACTGTTCTGCGTGTATGTGATATAAAAACGGTAATTTTATGAAATTAGGAAGTTACAACCATTGATACAAAGACTAGATAGAAAAATACAATTAGGCTCACTAGCAAAGCCGTTGGACAGGATGCTGGGTTGAGTTTGCCTCCTAGGAGCTGGCTCTGAAGTAGAAAAGTTTACTGGAAAAGCCACTTTCAGCTTGATAAAGGGAAAAGATACAGCTGCTACTGCTGCTTCCAGGGCTCTGCCAGTGGAGCCTATGGTGCATGCAACAGGATGTTTTAAATGTATGTAAATAACACCTGCAAGGTAGAAAGAAAAGTCCCTCTCCTCCCCATGCTGGAAAATTAAAATGTCTACCTTTGTAGGAGATACAGTGTCTTTCATTTTAGAAAACTGCTTCAACGAGAGACTTTGAAAACTGTCCTTTCTTCCTTGTTTTCATTTTACAAGTGAGTAGACAAAAAATACCAAATACTGCACAGCTACTTTACTACCTGCTCAAGCTCTTGCTTAAACCGATCCTAACATACTTCACATACCTTCAGAAAGACTGGCCCAACAGTGATTTATGCCATGAAAGTGCACATCCCAAACTTGCAAAGTTACAGAATTATAACACGTCAGTTGTTTTAGTCACAACTTTAGAACTTACCCTCTTCTTCCTCATCACCTCCTTCTTCAACATAGTCATCATCATCATCTTCATCCTTTACAAAAATTGTAAAATGCTTTTAAAAATGCCATTTATTTAAGTTTTGCTTACATGCTGATCCCGAGCAGACATTCAGAAAATACCACTCACTCTGTTCAGAGGTCACATTCCACTTTCACTTTTTTAGTACTGGACATCTGTACAAGGATAGGCAGCCCAACTGACAACAGCACATTTAATCACCCAAGCCAGCGTATTATCTGGCCCGGTATTCTCATTTCTTTGTTTTTCCCACTTATCACTACCTTACGCCAGCTCAAGAGTACGTTATTGCAAAATTAACTGAACAGGCCACGACAGCAAACAGAGCAGACAAACAGCTTTAGTTTTCCTTTTCACCCACTGTCATTAAAGGACAAGGAAGAGGAGAAAGCAGGACGGTTAATATCTTCACAAAATTATTGTTTCTATGTCAAATGAATTAAGTTGGGGGGGGGGGGATTTCTTGGGTTTGGATTTTTGTTGTTGTGTCCCCCCCCAGCTGATAGATGAAAAATGTAAACCAGTTAACAATCAGCAGCCCCAGAAAATTAAACAATGGTGCAAGATCTCTGCCCTACTGGCACCATGTCAAGCCTTGAAGACAAACTGAAGTCTTCTTTTTATATCCATCTGCTCTATCAAACTTTATACATAGGGTAATGGAACAAGTAAAAATGTGAAGACATTAGAAAGCCCATCTGACATTTGCCCTTAGAACATGGGAATTAAAAAACACTCTGGATTAATTCATTGCAATTAGAATGGTGCATGATTTAATTTTCCAAAATAATTTTCCAAAATTCAGGGAAAAGCTAGCAGACTAAAACTCTTCCAAAACTTTACACACTTCACCCTAACCACCACCTGTTCCTTCCCTAAATTAATGCAAAATGCAAACTCACTATCTGCTCTTGTTGCACCACCATGAGAAAGGCCACAGTTCTGAACTCCCCTAACATTTTCACAGCTTTGTGCATCAAATCCTAGCCACCTACCATGCAGAGCGAGCATATACATATGCTAACGAGCACATGTGATTAATTCCTGATATTCTTCCTAGTCACATATTGTTCGTTTTCCAAAGAACTACCTCTGCGGTCTGGGCTTCAGAACAGGTTTAGTTATTTAGTTTTAGCTTCAAGAATTGTGTTACAGCCATTACCTCTTCAGAGTGTGAAGGCAGGAACAAAGTTACAGTTGTAAGCAAATCGTAGGAGCGCTCGTTACAAGAACGAAATGAAGAACACCAAAGAGTTTAGTTCAAGATTTTCTGCACATCCATGTGAAATGCAGCTGATAGGAAGTAAACTCTTTTCAAAAGTAACAGTAATGGAAGTGATGTCAACAGGGTTTTTTTGATCTGAAACATGTGAGCTGCTTGCACAGACTTGCACACAAAATCCACGCCAGACCCATTCTCCCTCCGAAACCCGTGTAGCTGTTGAAGCAGAGCACTAAATCAGGACTCATAGGTTTTACTGCTCTCCAGCCTTCATATAGGCATGACCAGTTTATAGCCGCGAGAATCTATTCATGACCTTGTAAAACACGTATGTTTTCTTATCTTAATACTCCTCCGTTTGCTTCTTACCACACTACTTACTACATGCAAGATCCTGTAGGCTATTTTCCACAGCTCTTCAATACCACCAAGAACATTTTCAAGTAAGTGCATAGCAGAAAACCCAGCATTTACGACAGCAAAACCCAAGACTTTTCCTTTGTTTCATCTTATGCAAAGTACTGGCAACTTGTTGCTACTTCATTCTCTTCTTTTGCAAGACCAGGGTATTTTCTTTGGGTTTCCAAAAGAAATTAATTTCTTCTAGTTCATATGTATTTCTATTCTGACAATTTAACTGGCAGTAGCGCATAGTTTCAAAACACTGGGGAGAACGGCTTCTTGAGCGTACAGAGACTAACGAGGCTCTACCATCCTGCAACATTCAGGGATGGGATGACAGTCAACCAAGTCCTGGAAGTCAGCCAGGACCATCCTCACCGCTGACAGCCACCACTCTTGTTCCAGTCAACACTTTGTATTTCAGCGACAGCAGCGTTCTCTCTAAAACGCCTCACTGCACCTGCCCTGCATTTATATGCTCTGCATCTGTATGTTTAAATGGATGCAGAAGTCTGTAGGGAGTTTCTCTTCATTTCTTGGATTTGGCAGAATTTGCAAGCTTTACCTGAATCTCTTCTTTCATCAGGTATGAAAGACCAACTTCCTCCTCCTCTTCACCTTCCCCCAAATCTGAACCTCCATCATCTTCATCATCTTCCTCTTCATATTCTCCTGGAGGACCAGCTTCATCCTCATCTTCATCATCGTCATCTTCATCTCCTTCTGCAATGAAGGATACACTTACACATATGTGCTAAAAGTTAAGCCTCATTAACTCCTCTTTATGCAAATTTCTGTACAGTAAGTCAAGCTAGTTGTAACCTTTTTTTCCCCAGAAGGGTTTGGGGTTTTTTTTAAATTTTTTTTTTAAATGCAAGCAACATGTGGGAAAAGAGCATGATTTTTAATGAATTTAATCGTTGTAGGTTTTTTTCCCTGAAGAACGGCTACCAATGTTTTTACATCACAAGCTACAGGCAAAATTCTCAGTGCCCGAAGCAGCTACGTATGCAAACTCCTGCAGTGGAGCTGAAAATTTAGTCAGTGGAAGGGGAAGAGAGGCTTCTCTACAGAATGAAACCCTAAAATATTTAAAGGCAAAACCAGCTTAACGCAATACATTTATCTGTTATTTAATCACTTACTTGTAAATATGAAACACCTACAGTTCCAAAGAGATGATCCCTAATTTCATTTCTCTGACTGGAGCATATAATCACTTTCACAGTCTCAGTTAAGCAAATTACAAGAAACGACAAGGTGATTTAACACTTAAATTCACTTTCAAGTTAATAACCTATTAATATATTTTCAAATATCAGATTTATTTTTGCATTCCAAGTATCAACTATTTGGCTTTCATTGAGTTCGTTTAAAGGCAGGCTTCCAAACTTTGATGTGTCTGAGTACTCCTCAGCAGCCCCTTGACAGCCACGACGCCGCATACAGCAGTGGCAGCTCCCAGCCAGTGACTTACGGCACAAAGCAAACCCAGAGAACCCTCTGTCACAGAGACAGCCCAAACCTCCCCAGCTATTCGTGCGGATATTGAGAAGGCAGACATGCGTAAGACACCGCATCACAACCACAGCCCATCAGACTTGCTAACAGCGCTCTAATACATTGTGGACTTTTTTTACCTTCGCAGCTTTGCCCGTGTCAGTCCTCTGTTAAGCCAAGTACATTTAAAGCAGCGCACGCATACTCGTGCGATCACATCAACGTAGTTTGCAGCCACACACTGACAGACCTATACCTGCGGGTTGTGTTTTCCATCAGGCAACAATGGGAAAAGATGTAGCAATAGCCTTGCTGATGACCAGAACTGAGGTCAGATCAAAAGGAACCGTATACATTTTTTTGAACAAAAAATTGTACTGTACTTGAGCATGGGACTGAAGCCGTTACAAAAAAAAACAGTAAAATTGTAATTTTTCATACAAAACAATCTGTTTGTCCCCTCCCTTTTTCTCATTTGGTAGTGCCAAAATGCTTTACTACTGGCAACAACTTATTTTGAGAACATTTTTATCTTTGTAACAAAATCTTTAGTCACATCTCCTCAAACTCAGAAGGCTTCTGTAAAGCACTCAAAACCTTTTGACAGTTTTCCTTCTGTATCACAGTGAGTTAATACCAAACGAGCTCTCAAAGTCTGCGCTTGAAAAATAAGAGCACAGAATCACGCGAGTGCATTCAAGAAGTCGCTATACCTCACGCTACATTTACATCTTTATTACAGCATATTAGTTCTATCCACAGTTTATTTCAGGAAGTTACCCTCATCATCATCATCTTCTGAGTCGGGTGCCTCGTTATCTTCCTGATCAAATCCATCTAGGTATGTGATTTGCTGAAGCAGCTCAAAAATGCTGTCTCTGTAATCCTCGAGGTTCGTAATCTCACAGTTGAACAGGTCAAGGCTCTTCAAGTTTTTGAGATTTTGCTGAAAATAAATGAAAAGGTTTTTTTTCCCCCCCCGATTTCTTGACATGGTGCTTCAAGTTACAGTGCAGTCATGGCCCAAATACAGTTAACCACACAGCCAGCTACAGGATTGATTTTGTCCCCATCCCTGCTTTTCTATTAAGTACTTTGCTCCCCACTAAATACAAACTTCAGTCCAAAAGTTGTTTGCAGTAGTCAGAACGCCTGATGACACTGCGCTTGCAGACCAACTCCACCACGTGTTTGCAGCGTGCCCAGCACCTCCCTGCAGCACCCGACCGCTGTGCACAGACGGCAGAACACGTATTCGAGGTTGGGTTTTGTTCGCATAGCCTATTTTTGTTCAGGGCAAAAGCTTAACAACTCCAGCAGCCTTTCAGTAAACAGTTTGACTAATTTAATTACTGGCATCTTGTGACAAGCCAGCAAGAGGCACTTGGTAGCATTTATAATTGGCCTACAGAACTTGCTTTCTGAACAATAAAGACTAGACCACCGATGGTGCTTTTCCTCACCTTTCAGACTTTACACACACACAGAGCGAGCCACCTGCACGGCTTAGCAAGCAGCCGCCATCTACAGAAAAGCGTTTCTTCCGTAGAGCACTAACTGCTTTACTTGGTCTACTGACTGCAGGGTTAAAGCACCATTAAAGTAGATAAAGAATCTTTATGAGCAGTTTTGAAAACACGCAGTCTGTATCAAATGGGTGAACAGACCAGGCAGTGACAGACGCTGGCAGCTTCCTCCTGCGTTTAAACCACCTACTACTGGTGCTTTCCAGGCGTGCTCCTGACTGCCTCATCCACGCGTCCTAATCACTTCACAGTTTAACAAAAGCTTAAGGCGGTTGCTTATGAGACAAACTATACCTTAACAAACACAAGAGGATTAGCAAGATGTAACTCGGCTACTTTTCTTCCAAAGGCAAAAGAGAAGCTCAAAACCCTCTTTATTCCGCACACCCCGCTAATACAGGAGGACTTTTACAGCGGCACATTTACAAGTGCTGTCTCTAATAACCGTGACATTGAGTTAATCGAGTCAGCACCAACTGGAATACGGACAGACCTAAAATACCGCAGCACCCATTTCACCTGAGCTGGCAAGAAAAAAAAACCCCACATATAGAACATGCGACAAGTAAGAAAAGAAATTCCATTTTGCATGCCTTTCAGCTGAGCAGGAATACAAGCAGCTAGAACGTACCGCGCTGCATCTTTGTACTCGCTGGTATCTTACTCCGTACCAGTCTAAACCCCCAACTGCTGTTTCTATTCTGTGCTTGAGAAAACTGCTCAGACGCAGCCCTTATAGCCATGTTTGCACCATTCCGTTGCGAAAAAAG
Organism: Opisthocomus hoazin; assembly: GCF_030867145.1. Taxonomy (NCBI): domain Eukaryota; kingdom Metazoa; phylum Chordata; class Aves; order Opisthocomiformes; family Opisthocomidae; genus Opisthocomus; species Opisthocomus hoazin. The sequence goes on from NC_134443.1 coordinate 2,603,352, forward strand.
TTAATCATTCTTCATTAAAAAAATATTATCCATTGGAGGTTTCCATTAGCCCCTCCCACTCCGTACTTACAAGAGCTTCCACAGTGCCAAGATCTTTGATTTTGTTGCCACTTAGATTTAGATATGTGAGATTTGGACATCTTTCTGCAAGGACCTCCAGGCCTCCTGAAATGATGTTGTCGCTCAACTCCAACTATTGTACAGAACAAAAAATTGAGTCATTCAAGGGCCGGCTCCTTACCATTACATTCAGACCGCATAATTTTTAATCGTTCTCCCTTTAACTTTGAAGTTTAATCACAAAGCCAAACACTTTTGAAGAGCCCCACAAGTTAACAAGCACTAATTGTGTTAACGCTTTGGCTGTCAAAAAGTTCCTTGAAGCTTACTTTGAGAATTATAAACTACTCTTTAAAATCTCACGGGTTGGGATACCTAAATTGTGAGTTAGCAGAATACTGGAATTCGCTGCAAGCCTTTACTGTGCCAGCGATGGACCCGTTACCAACCCCCAGCCCAACACGGCCAGCCTTGGCGTTTTTAACAGACCAGCACTCGCTGTCCTCGGCGTCGCTGAGCACGCCCAGTTGGGCCACAATTAACTGGAGAGACCCAAACCAACTTCACACCTTAAAAAAAGCCCGTAGACTGGACGTGGGTTTCACACGCCTGCCATCCCATAAAGCACCGCCAGCGCCACGCAAGTCAACCGCGAGCGCCGAAGGCACAACCGTGGGTTGTCGCCCGTGACTTGTCCTTGTTACAGCACGGGCAGGCGAGAGACACGCACCTTTCGGAGCTTACTCAACGTGGGGAGTTTGGCCAGCGACGTCAGCTCTACATTGGCCATGCTGAGAAACTCGAGTTCTTTAAATGAATCATTCAGGCCTTCGATTTCACCGTTGCTGGATCGGCAGTTATCGAGCACCAACTCAGTCACCTTCCAACAGGACAGCAAGTCACTCGTCAGTTTAACGATCGCCAAAAACCCCACACGCGGCATCTCAACCACAGCTCAGAGACCGTTCAATATCTGTCGGTTTGGCGGTTGGTTTCAATTTAAACTAGGCTCATGGTCCAAAAATCACTGACACCCACCTGCTTCAAAAAAAAAGTATGCCACGGCCTCCCTTCCTCCGAGCATGCTGCAAACCCTCCAAAAACTGCCGTCTAACCCCAAACTTCATCGAGGGACGCGTTTATAGCTTCCCGCAGTGCCAGCGCAGCCTGGGCGAGACGCTGCCCTTGCACACGAGGGAGCGGCTATCGTGGTTCTTCATTCCACGGTGCACATCCCAGCCTCCCAAAGCATCCAACTTCTTCCCGAACCCGAAACCTCCTGGCTCCAGACTATTTTAGCAGCGAGTTCTACAGGTTAATTAAGCCAAATTAAATAATTCCCTCCCGCCAAAGCCACTAAAACGACTAGATAATCGATACAGGTCGCGTACTTTGAGAAGCGGTAACAAGGAGCAGCCAATTAATTTTAAATTATTTTACCTACAGCGGAGCACACCACTAGCAGGGACGTTAGCGAGGCGACTCTTCCCTTTCCTCGCGTGCTTTAAATAACCAGGCTGCAAGGCTGCTGCAGAAGCCTCCGAGGGGCACAATTTGCCGCTATTGTTTTACTTTTCCACCCAAAAAACCATTACCCCAGACGAGCCGAAAGTTTGGCAGCACGCTGCCAGGGGAGAGGGCCCACGGCGGCCGCAGGCCTCTCCCGGTACCGGCTGCCCAGCAGCCGGGCCACACGCAGCGCTCGGGCCACATCAGCCGTTCCGGGCACTTTTTCCCCCAAATCCCCCCGAGCCGGGGCAGCCCCGTAGCCGGGCTTCACCCGTGGGGCGAGCGCTGGGCGCTGCTCCCGCTCGCTGAGCTCGACGCCGGGCCCCCTGCCACGGCCACGGGTGGGCTGCGGGCTGCGCCCGGGGGGGCCAGGGCCGCCCCCCCCCCGGGGCTGGGCGGGTGGGCGGCGGGGGGCAGCGCACGTGAGCGCCCCGATCTCCAACTCTGACGTGGGGGGGGGGGGGTCGCATCTTTCCGAGGAAACGGGAAGTTGGCGGCGGGAGGTGCCCCGGGTTGGGGAGGGGCGACACAGGCGGGACCCCCGGCTCCCCCGCCACCGCTCCCCATCGCGGCGGCTGGAAGCAGCGGGACCGGGCCGGCCGCGCCACGCGGGGCGGAAAAAAATTTAAAACCGTAAAATTAAAAGAAAGGGCGAGAGAAGGGTCGAGGCTGGACCCGGCGCGGCCGTGACCTGTTTACCGCGGCCGCGCTCCCAAGTTGGAGGCGGCCGGCGGCGAGCCGGGAGGGGATTAACGGCGGCCGCGAGTTGGGGGCCCGCCGCGCCCCCCACCCCCCTTGCCCCCCAAACTTCGGGGGGCGAGCGGCGACCCCGCGGCGCGAAGTTGTCGGCGAGGGGCGGCGGGCGGGCGGCGGGCGCGGGTCCCCGCCGCCCCCCGCCCTGGGCCGCCCCCCGGAAGCGCCGCCCGCGCCCCGCGGGGCTCCTGCGCCACGGCTGACCCAGATTCGGCGGCGCCGCCGGGCCGGGCCCGCCAGGCCTGAGGCGGCGGCGACCCGCCCGCGGCTGGGGGGGGGAGCGCGGCCCGCCGCCCCGCCGCCCCTCACCTTCTCGGGGGCCCGGTTCCTCAACTCCAGGTTGATGCGCTTCTTCATCTCCATCGCCCCCCCCTCCCGCGGCTCCGCAGTGGCGAGGGAGGGTGGCCGGGCGCGGCGGGGGACCGCCCGCGGGGTCGCTGCTGCCGCCGCCGCCGGGAGGGAAGCGGAAATGGGAAAGGGAAAGCCGCGGGCAGCCGCCGCCGCCGCCCCGCTCCGCGCGCAGCTCCGATCCCGTCAATGGCCGCTCGCACACTGAGCCTCCATGACATGGCGCATGGCGCCCCCTCCCGCCGCCACGCCCCCGTCCCGGGGCGGGGCTTCCTCCGCGACACCGCCCCTCTCATTGGCCTGGCCGCGCCGCGGGAGGCGCCGCGCCATTGGCTGGCCGCGCTGTCCGTCAGACCGAGCGGCCTTTTAAAGGCGGGGAGGGGGTAGTGGGCTTCGTCTTTGTGTGTGCGTGCGGGGAGTGCGCGCGCGCGCCCTTCGCACGTGGTGGCGGGGCTTTGCACGCGTGGGGTTTTGCACGCGCGGTTGCGGGGCGGGGGAGGGCGTGCCGCTCGTGGCGTTTCGTGCGGGGTGGGGGCTGCGGGTCCGGTTGTGGGGAGGGCCGGACCGTGCGGCCCCGGGGGACTGCGGGTCCCGCGGTGCTGCCGGGGGCCCCGCTCGCGGGGAGCGGGTGCGTGCGGGGGGCCGCTCGCGGGGGCGGCGCGGGTTTGCACGCGCGGGGCCCGCACGCCTGGTCACGGAAGGGCTGCGGACGGGGTTGTGCGGCGGGAGCTTGCGCCGAGTTCTTGCGTGTCTGGTTGCGTGGGGAACTGCGGGGAAGTTTTTGCCAGTGGGGTGTTGCGGAGCGGGGGGTACGGCGCGTCTGCGGTGCTGCGCGGGGTTCCCCCGCCCTGGGGCTGTGTGCGGGATGCGGAGGCTGCGGGACGCAGAGGCAGGCGCCTTCAACTCCGCTCTCCCTGCGGCCCTGCCCGGGCGCTCGCTGCGGGGCAGCCGCCGGCTCCCTGGGCGCGCCGGTCACCCTGTGGGTACCCTCAGCTCTGGGCCTTCGGCTCGCAGCAGCCCGCTGGCATCTCCCCACTGATGGCTGCGTGGGCCTTGCAGTTCAAATGGCAAAAAAAAGCCACAAAAAAGGATGTAAACGCTCCCCAAATAGGGAAACACCCAGGGAACAGTGTGACACCAAAGCAAAACCGCGGGCAAAACCTGCTGAGTCCTGCCAGGTCTGGGCTTCCCGCAGCCCCCTGTGAGGAGAAGCTGCTGTCACTGTGCATTATTTTGTGTCCATAGGCGTGCAGGCAGCTCTGCAAACGTCTGGCAGATGTAGGGGAAGGTGGATGCACAAGCGAACAGCTATGTAAGCATAGCTCTTTAACTGGGAGGGCTCTCTGGGTGGATGTGTATGGTTTCTATACATCTGGAAGCATGGAAAACTTTTTTGCTACTTAGATAATATTTCTATATTTACAATATAGAAGAGATAGAATTTAGTGACTGCTGAGTCCTCCTGAGTACAGGCAGGAGTGCTTTGCCAGGCTGAAAGTGTTAGTCCCTCCTAGACAGGCAGTTCCAAATATTTATATGTTGGTTCTTTTAACTTTCAGACACAAATAGCCGGAGACTTTTTGGCAGCTCAGTGGCAGAACAAAAAAAAATGAACATGGGAATCTCTGCTGGTCTACTCTGCTTTGTGTAAACTGAGCGGAGAAAATATTTCCTGTTTCGGGATCAAATAGTGAGAGTTCCACCAGCCTATTTCTCTGGTTATTTGAGTAAGGGTTAAAAATGGGGTCAGAAAGACTGGATCTTGCCAATTTGGGACCATATTTGGTCTGGAAGGCATTTTGTTTTAGGGGGTCTCGAGTACAAAACCACCCGCTGGTGGAGGAGAAATCGGGTGGTGTTGCTGCAGGGGTGAACCCATCGCGATGCTGCTTGCGGTACGAAGGGCAGAGCGTCACTTCATCTGAAAGTGAAATTTGTTTGTGATAGCTGATACCGCAGTGCTTAAAAATACACATTTGGGAATAAAAATTCTGTAGGGGAGCTGAGGCGGGATTGAGTGCCGGCGTCCCTTTCCCTGGTGTGGCTGTCTGCAGAAGTTTCTGCAGCAAAACCCAGCCTGGCGAATGTCTCTGAAGCACGCTCGTCTGCGCTTCGTAGGGAAGGTGCGGTCGACAGGCACGGCGTGGAGTAAAGGGTGGAAAAACGGGAGAGTTAAGGAATAAAAGGGGAAGCATGCTTCTTTTTGTTTCGGATCCAGTTGCTCCATGTGATGCTGATGAAAATGGTTTGTGTTGTCGCCGCGGCCGCTCTTGGCGGGGCTTTAAGTGAGGTTGGTATTGATGGATGTACCAGGGTGCTGAGTGAAGACAACAACTTAGGAATAATACAGGAGAGCAGTCCCAGCCTGCATCAGTAATTGTGTAAATCTGCATAAATTCATCTTAACAGGCCTCTAAAAGGGGGGCTGCAAACCCCAGAGCTGGTTACCTCCTCGCTGGCCCCATGGAGGGCGGCTTGGAGCTGCTCTTTGTAGTTGTGTGGGTTTGGTGTGTGTCGCTGGTGGGTTTGGGGGTGCCACCAGGCCACCGTTAACCCCGCTGTGGTTGCTCCTGTGCAAAAAGCAGGATCGCCAACACCTGGAGTGAGAAACAAGCCTTAAAGCCAGCCCAGCCCTTTTTTCCCCCCTTTTTATTTTGCCTCCATGAGGTCACAGGGGCCGGATGCCCCTTCTGAGGTTGGACCATGTTAAATGCACCCAGTAACCACAGTTACCCTCCGCAGAGGGTGAGCAGAGCCGTATCCACGCCCGCCCCAGGACTTGCCTGAGCTCTCGCAAAGCCCCTGTGGGCTGCAGCTCCCCCGGGACGTTGTGCCCGGATCCTGGGAGCTGTGCTGAGAGCAAGTGCAGCACAATTTGTTTCTCCGAGAGTCTGATAAAGTCCTGCTAGAAAGCACCAGAGGCCTTGAGGGACCTTCTGCTTGCTTCTTGCCTGAAGATAACTAGGAAAGGTTTTCAAAACCAGAGGGAAATCCTCTTTGTGTTAAAGCAGCTTAGCCCGTGGAGGTCTGCTGGGTGGCTGTTTGCAGAGCCGAGGGGCCGGCGGGTGTTGCACGAGCGGTGAAAAAAGGGGTAAATCTGGGAAAGCAACTTGTGAAAGCGTCTGGACGAGGATGGCTTCACCCCGGGCTTTGGACGCGGACTAGGAGATGCTGACGGTTTTACTGCAGGAGAGGACCCCGGGTGAGATTTTGGTTTTCCTATTAGAAACACAGGCATGCGTTTCCAAAGAAAAATAATTAAAATTTAAACTCTTAATATTTCACTGATGCGAGTGCGTTTGCTCGCTCTTGGTGTCGTGTGCAAGACCACAGGTCCCGTAACGGAAAAGCTGGGGTTTTCCCGGCGCATTGGGGTGGCCAGGGATGGTCCAGCGGGAGCAGAGCCCCGCAGCAGGCGACGATGCCTTTCCTACCGCTTGTGGGAAGGTGCATTTGTAAACTAGAGACATTTTGGTGAATAATATCAGCTTTAGGTAATGTCGTTTCCGGCCATACATCGTTAGATGTAATTAGGTCAGGATACACCTCATCCTAAACACTGCTATAACCTGAATGTCGGTTTTGCCCCTTTCTTCTGGTCTCGAAGTGAGCTGTAAAACTGAGCTGGGCTTTTACAATAAGCTGGGTTTGTGCGTGCCGTCAGATGTTGAACTTCTCTGTGTGGCTGGGTTTGTCTCGTGCTGTTGGAGAGGGCTTGTGGTTTTCTGTTCCTCAGCGTCAGGAGCACCACCACTGAGCCACTAATTATTTAGTAATATTTGTTTTATTAACACACTTAGCATATTATAAGCTTCATGCACGTATTTTATTTTCCCTTTTTTTTTCTTCATTGCAGTGTTAAAAATTTCAATGCTGTGTATTCAGAAATTATTTTCCAGAGCTCTTCTAGGCAAAGCTCAGCATTTTTTAATCGACTTTTGTAGCAGCGAGGAGCCAGGAGGTGGCACTGGCTGGCAGCACATTCAGGTCTTGCTCCCTTCGGCAGCTCCTGGCCCTGTTTCGGAGCCTCCTGGCTTCCCTAGAAAATAAAATACTGCTGCTTTTCAAGGTCGGGAGCCTGGATAACCCCGCAGGCCGGGGTGAGGGATGGCAGGGCTGGCTGGTGGTGGCACCGCTGCTCTATGGGCGTAGAGGAGATGGGTGGGTTTGGGTCGTACCTGCTCCGGCAGGTTGAGGAGTTTCTGCCTGGAGTTTTGAGGGCGAGCTCAAGGGAGTTTGAAGCTCTGCAGACCTGGGGGCCACGCAGATGTGACCACCGTGAGCTCTTTCTTGAGTTGACTCAGTCTCCGTTGACTTGCCGGAGCTCCAAGACTACATGGGTGCACCTGGATCGGGTTTGCTGCCCCTGCTTCCCCATAACTCCTCCAAAGAAAAGCAGCGTAGACACACAAGACTGTGGGATTACTTTTTTGTTCTCCCCCAGCTGGGCCAAGAGGAGCCTTATAAACTCAGATTTCCTGACCAAAAAAAACCCTTTCTGGCACAGTTTGCTCTGCGTGGGGAGCTGGTGCAGGCTGTATTGCTCGGAGTGACTTATTTTTTGGTCCAGCTTCTCATTGCACCACAGATGTTGCTGCTGTTTCTAGAAAATAAAGAGCATTGAGAGCAATGCTGGAAAAACCTAAGTAGAAAACTTCTGCTTGTTTGCTCCAGCTAGCCAATAGCTTCTGGGTTTAGATGCTTAGAAGTTCTTTTGAAGGGACAAGCACTGTACAAGTTTCTTGCATTTGTTATTCCTGTTCTGCTGGTGTTTACCGATTATTTACCAAGTGACTGCAAATGAAACCGCATCTCTGGCCACCGCAAACCTTGTGGTGGATGGTTGCCGGCATGGAGAGTTTGTCCCAAAACACTCCCGTTTAACGTGGTGGCCTGGGAAGATGGGACAGGGCAAAATCTGCGTCTGGTCCCCGAGGTGCGGAGGTTTTCCTGGAGAAATGGGGTGGGCATTGGGGCGGGGGGAGCAGGTTAGCCCAGCTCGGGGGTGGATGGGGCTGGTGTCGCTTGTGTTTTCCCAGAGGGTGTTGGTGGCTTCATGCTAGAGACTGAACACCGGTTGTTAGCAGTTTTATTGGCAGGAGTTCATATTTACAACAGAATAATAGGAAATAGGAAAGAACCTAGTCATTACAAAGCTCTTCAGTGTTTGCACAACTTTTATGGCTCAGGACGGCATCATCCATCTATTGAAAACTTGGTACATAAAGTCACAACTGTACTAAAAATGGAGGTGACTGCTTCGTTTAGAGGATGTAATTTCCAGCGTGATGAGAATGTTCTTCATCAAAGCCGTCGTGTCTGAAACGAGGGGAAAAGGTGAGGAAGCTGTTGCCACGTCCTTCTATTGTGTCTCCAGCCATGCTTGTGGCGGGACCGGGGTTTCATGAGCACCTGGGATGTCAGAGAGCTTCAGCCGCTGGAAAAAAGGGGGTTTGGGTGGCTGAGCAGCGGGGGTGCCTGGGCTGAGACCCAGTTTGGGCCAGGGGTGTCGGCGGGGTGTTCGCGCCGTTGAAGCTCCTGCTGAAGGCTGTGTGCAAAGAGGTCGCTTGGGTGCTTTGGAAAAATACCCTACAACGCCTCGTCAGGTCATTAGTAGCAATTAAAGCATTTTTGGTTGTCCCTAGCATTGCGGCTGGATGCCCAAAAGGTTTCATTATTTTGTAATTAGTTTGAAAAGTTGCTGCAAAGCGCTGCTTGCGGCTGCTTCAGAAAGAATGGAGTTTTGCTGGCTTAAGGACATGCTTTGAGTGCTCAAATCCTACGGGCTTTAGTACCTTCTGAGGAGGAGCAGGGGGGTCATAGCAGCAAACCCAGGAGGCTGAGGAGGATGACGAGCGGGAGGTGGCACCGGAGGGGCGATCCCACCGACTCCCGGAACTCCTGGCAAGGCAATGGAAAGAAATCCATCAAAAATCGCTTGGTTTAATGCTGACAGGCATTAATTCATTAATTGTTTTAATCCCGACGGGCTCCTCTGCTTGCCTAACTGTCCCTGGTGATTGCTTCTTGGGGGAGAGGTCGCATCCTTGCCCTGGAGCATCCTCATCTGTCGCTGAGTGAGGGAGCTGTCGCTGAAACCTGGGGACTGGCATCCTCTTTTGCAAATCCCTTCCCCAAAGCCCCGATGGTGCTTGGATGGATGTGTAGGAGAAGGAATAACCCCTGATGTCACAGCACAGGGTTTACTGGTATCCAGAGGGATCCCTCGCTGGCAAAGGTTTGGTATTATTTCATTAGGAAAACTAGGAATTTCTGCCTCTCTGAGCCTCTCCTGTGCAAACTGGCAAAAGAAGTCCATGGCAGACTGATCACAGCTATTGCACGGACGTGCTCTGCCCAAACTCATTGGAGTTGTTCAGGGATTTAAAATCAATGTTTTAAATCCATTTATTTTTTTCTTGTGACCATGGTTTTGGCAAGGAAGGCCCCACTGTTTTCAGAAATAGGAAGAGAAAGTCCAACTCACCTCATATGAATAAATGGTGGGTATTAATGTGGTGTTGTCAGAGTAATACTCTACAGTTGCATATAAGTAATCACCTGGAATGAAAGCGTTGTCCTGATGAGTCGGGATTAATAGTTAGTATAACCAGGCAAGGGTCTTACCCGCTCAAGCCATTATAAAAATAACACCAAACATCACCGAGCATCAATTCCATAGGTTGGAAGCTGAATTTTAGAAGCTGCCTGGGTTGGGGACTGCGTTTGCTTGTGGGCGGCGGTGGCAGCATGCCGGGGGGTGCAGGAGTCTGTTACTGCTGCCGAAACCACAGCGAATCTCTGCCCAGGAGCGGCTGCCGGGGTTCTCTCCACTCTGCCTCCATCTCAACAACCTTTTCAGCTCGGCAAGCTGTGGTTTCAGATGGTGACGAGAACCACTGGGGGCAGAACAGCTCCAGAAAAATCTCTTTTAACTCTACTTTTGATCTTGTTTGGTTTTTTTTTTTACACCAAAGATTCGCTTTATTTATCATGGTCAGACCCATTCGGTGTTAGGGCGTGTATTTCCTACCGGTTGTTCACTTTTCAGAGGGTCCTGGTGTGGTTCAGTCGAAAATGTTTTCATCCGAGAGGGTCTGCGGAGGCTCCTTTTAAAGTCCGTGGAGATGCTGGGTACCACTTTCTCTCCACTGACACTAAAGGGGGTCGGGGGCACCTGTGCTCTGTGCACATCATCCAGCGTCAGGTGAGATGAGTCCCACCCTTATCTTGTGACATTAGTATTGCACATCTTTTCCCCTCTCAATTGTCAATGTAATTCAGATAAATCCAAGTAACTCGGGCAACTAAACTGCCGCTGCTTTGCTCGCGTGTCCTGCCTGAGCACCCGTGACGGCTGTAACCAGCCACGCGAATTCCCACGCAGCCACGATTCGGCAAACCCTCTTACCTCGTCTCGGCAGCATCTCCCCAGACCTCCGGCCCTATTTCCTAGGGGAGTTTCTGCAAAGCTCCACTGCCATGAGGACCTCGAGCCACCGCGGTGCCTTAGTTTCCTTCTGCCGTGCGTGGCAGCCCTGAGCTTTTAGCTTAAATTAAAGATGGAGGGAGCTGCGGTCTGTGCTGGTGGCGGCCGAGGGAGGTGGGGTGGGCTCAGTGTCCCTCAGGGGTTATGTGTAATTGCAGAGAACTCGATTCGGTGGCTGCTCGGTGCCTTTGCGTTGGTGCATGGGCAGCCTGATCTCCCTGCCTGGCAGAGGCTGGAGGGAGACCTCCCAGCATCATTGTCAACTTGCTCAGGCAGCTTGCATAAAATGATTAAAAATAAGCAAGAGTTTCTCACCGAAACGAGATGCGTAGTCGTATAAAAACTCTGTTAGCTCCTCGTCTTCTCCTACCTCAGCATTCCCTAAAAACAAACAAAAACCAAGTGGTTCATCATCTGGCACCGTAAGCAGAGACCCGTGTCGGCTGGATACAGTTTCCCATGAAGAGTTTCATTGATTTATTGGCGCTTTGTGCAAAACCTATTCCCACGTGGGAGTAATGGATTCGCAATCTGGCCCGTAATTAAATCAGAGACTTCACAGCAAGGGGTATCATGTTGCAGACCTGACCAGAGCTCGTCCCACGTGGGTTCTTTCCTTTATTTTGGGTGCAGATGTGCCGGGAGTGGGAGATGCAGTAGTGGGGTTGCAGCCCTCCGCTCACGTTCCTGCATCCCGTACCCCAAATTTATTCTGGGGTGGATCTCAAAGCTGTGCTGTGTGCGTTCGGAGCCGCTCCTCAGCCGCTGACCCGGCTGCTTTATTCCTCACGTGCCTTTTGCTGTGAGATTGCTGAAGGCTGAGTGAGGAGCCTTGCGTTTCCTTAGGGTTGGGTCACTATAAATAGATTTCTGAATCGTATGGCGTTGTCAAAGTCATATCAAGTCGTTCATTTCCCTTTTCCGAATACAAGGTTAAATGTGTTTTCTTTTTTTCAGGGTGTTATAAAGCAGACTAGGTGGGAATATTAATGTTGTAATACTCGCATACTCATAGAATAACATAAGATACTCATACAATAATCTAAGATAATATTATTATATAAGATAATATATTTTAGTGTTCATGTATGCTAATATATCCAGATAATAACTATATTAATATTATAACTTATATTATTAATAATGTTAATGATGTTGTTAGTCATGCCCGGGCCAAGCCGTAACTCCAAGTACCCCTCTCTAAGACTTTCCATCGTTTCCTAACGTAGCCCTGAGTTTCTTGGCACTGGCAGCAGGCTGAGCGAGCAGCCCGGATCCAAACCCTCTCATCATTAGGAAATTCTCCGAACACAATGACACAGCCTACAGATTTCTGCGCAGGCATCAAAGCCCTGGAGCAGGAGTTGGGTCTGCAGGTCATCGTCGCTCAGCCTCGACCCATCCTATTCCCATCCTGAGCTTTCGGGGAAACTGGGACCGAAATCAGGAGCTGCGTGGCGTAGCGTACACCCGTCCACCCCATGCACCTTCCCACGCTTCCCTGCGAAAAGGCTCCGTCCTTTTTGGCTCCGGCGCTGTAAACTGTGGCTCTCGGGGCACATTATCCCACGCACAAAGCTTTCTGAGAAAGTTATTCCAAGTTGGCTGTTGTATTTACACTGGAGCCATGCTAAGAATAATAGAGTTTTTTTGCAACAAAGAGCTTCCTTCTGGAAATCCCCCCTGTGTGGCCGCTTTTAACCGCTCGCATGATGTTTCGCGTTTGGCTTCGTTCCTTCGGTGCGGTAGAGAAGGAGGAAGGCTCTTTGCAGCTGGCAGGCACGGCAGAGCCGCAGGCAGCTGCCAGTTTCCAGTTATCTGCCCCTCAGCCGGTGCTGCCCGCTATCGCACGTTCCTAGAAACATGACTTCATTGCACGTATGTTCGTCCCTAATGAGGTGCAGGTTCCTGCTTCGAGCTGCTGCTCACCCCTCCCGGGCGCTGCCAGTGCTGTGGTTTTCCTTGTTTAATTGCCCCCGACTTTGGTCTCCCCACATCTCCTAAGTGCCCACCTAACACTTTAGGAAATCCTGTTTGGTTTTTTCTTTCCCTCGCCTGTGTCTGTCTCTCTTCAAAGCTCCCAGCTGTATATTGCCAATAATTTTGAATACAATATGGAAAACATTAATTACCAGACTCCGTTCTGCCAGCACACGCTGTGTTCTGCAAGCACATACTGTATTCTCCAAGCACAGACTATGTTCTCCAAGCAGACGCTTTGCTGTAACTTTTAGTATTTCCAGTTTGTTTTCCCTGGGATTTCTTTTGCTACAGACCCCCCGTCTCCAAGTGAGCACCCCAAGACCTTTCAGCCTCCAAGACCCCACCCCGAGTGCCATGCAGCATCTCAGCAGCGCAGAAATAATTCAAGCCCAGCACTTATCAGCATGATTAAATTACATTGCAAGCCAGAAAACCAGAGAAATGTATTTACCCGGTAAGAAATGAAGAACCAAGAGTGCTGCAATTAAAAAGTTCGTCATCCTATGTTTCGGTGTCATCCGCCGGTGCGGCTCGGCACTGCTGCTCGGGAATTTCTTGAGACGTCCCAGCGGAGGCAGGAAATGACTCTTGCGAGGGCTGGACCGAGCAGCCGCCGCGCTCGGAGATAAGGCAAGGTTTTCTGCGGTTTGCCAAGCGCTGCGGTGTCAGGCTGGGCTAGAGGCTGTCCTGTACGGGCCAGGAGATGGGCGATGGCCCTGACACCACTCCGGCGGTGGAAGGTTTTCCCTTTGCAAAGACTTTTCCGACAGCTGAGTTACAAATCTTGGGAAGTTAGTCCTCAGGGAGGGTTAGCACTGCTGGATGACCTCGCAAATAGAGGGAAGATGGTTTTGATTATGGTATAGCGGAGCATAGCAGGAGTTATTAATAGCAAATCCTTCTTGTAGGGAAGGTGACGGTTAAGAGGCAGAGGCAGAAATGACAACTGGGAGCCAGATTCAGTTCCTGACTTCCCTTAAAATCTTGGGGGATTTTTTTCTTGGCTTCATTTCATCTTCCCATGCCTCAGTTTCTCCACCAGTAAGAAAAAAAGTAAACAGTCAGAGGCTTATTTTATGTTATAGTGGGTAGAAATACCCTGGGCTGGAGAGCTCTAGGAGCCGCGTTTGGTGTGTACGGTCAGCTCCTGTTACTGCGTCCGCAGGGTGTGGTGCCCTGGTACCTGTTGGTATCGGCTCCTTATTTTCCTCTCATCTAAATTAAAAACAAAATAGGAAAACATCTCTTGGAACAGAAATGGGGAGAAAACCAAAATCTGGCTCTTTTGCTTTGTGGGGAAAAGTTGATACCGGTGCAGAAGGCCTTCTCCGAGGAGCAGATATGATGCTGGTGGAAACTGGTGTTAACTGGGTTGTGAAGCAAAAGGAGAATAGAAGGAGCAGGAGGTAAATCAGATGTGACCGAGCTGGTGTCAAATCAGTTCCTGAGCAGTGTGTGGTGGGGGCTGCTTGCTGCTGCGGGTTTGCTGCCGGAAAGGGCTGAGGTTGCTGTGACTTTATTGCTTACGCAGTGAGAAGAATCGGGGTTTGGAGGAAAAAAACACGCTTTCGCCCAAGACGGTTTCCTCTCCCACCTGGTCTCTGGAGTGTGGGGGGTGACGGTGCATTTTGGGGGCTCTTGGATGTGGTGCGGGAGACGGATGCTAGCAAACTGAGAAAGATAAGCCTTAGAAAGTAAGAGAGGAGCTGCATTTTGAGATATAACGAGAAGAAATTCATACCAAGAACCCTTCCCAGCCCAGAGAGTGGTGGACAGTCTTGGGAGGAGGTGCACACCCTGCTCTTGCTGTGTCTTTATCTACCAGCCCTCGAGGCACGTTCTCCCCATCTCAAAAACCTTTTCCCAGCCCTATATTTCAGTTTTCTCCGGCGAAACAACTGGAGGACGATGCTCCCCCGCCGCGGAGCCGGGGGCTGCGCCCGCCCCCACTCCCTCGGTGGGTGCCTGCCCTGCGGGATGTGGGCTCGGGAGCTTCCTCTCGCAGATGGGAAAACGGAAGCGAGTTTTTTGGCGGGGCGAGGGAATTTAATGGCAAACGGCTGTGCCGAGCCGAGACCAAGGAGGGGCCTGGGCTCTGGGTGGGGGTGGAAGACCACCAGCTGCGGTGGGATGGATGCAGGCATCCATGGGGCAACCGGCCGGGGAGAGCAGTGGCAGCCGGTCTTTTTCTCATCTTTGTGCTGTCAGTTTTAAACTGAGGATCCTTGTTGATTTTAAGCTGAGGATTTTCAAAGGCAGGCGGGTTTTTTTTGACTAAGAGGGGATCCAGCTGAAGAACTTTCAAGCACATCCCAAAACCAGTTTGCAGCCTCCCAGGGCTGTACGCGCTTTGCCGAAGGGGCTTTTCCCATCCACAGGGAGATGCTTAGCAAAGGGTTAAGCACAGAGGAATGCCGAGCAGGCAGGAAGCGAATATCTCCAAACCCTCCCCTCGACCCACAAAAATAACATCAAAACTCAAAATCTCAACCCAAGCAGAAATCTGTCCTCGTTGGGGTGAATCCCACTGGGGCTGGAGCTGCTGGCTCAGCCGGGAGGCGTCTGGGTAGCGTGGGGACATGTCGAGCCGTGAAAGAGTTAAAATGTTCTGGTTTTGAAGTGATGGGGAGGGAAGGGGCAAGGAAGGTTTATGAGGATGGTGGTGGCTTTTATTAGATGAGCCGATGGGGCTGGACAGACAAACTTCTTTTGGAGTCCAAATTCGAAGGGATTTGCTGGCTTGGGACTGAGAATGGCTCCTCCTGGTTGGATGTGATGAAGTAAAACTTGGGGGAAAACAAAGCGTGATACCTGCGGCGTGGAGATGCGGCGAAGGGAGCTGGATAGGACGCATGAGAAGGTGATACAAGGGGGCAGACAAAGCCTTTGCACCAAGCTGGGCTGTTCTTGTGAGCACAGCGGTGTCCAGCTTGAGCATCCCCAGCAGCGTCCCGCGTCTGCGTGGTCCCCGGATGCTGGGGGTACAGAGTTTGAGTTGTATCTCTGGCTGCAGAAAGCAAACGCTCTCTTCTGTTGGTTTGCTTTTCCCGTTAACGTTTGTTCTTACTCACTTTTCACGTCTCGCAACACAGAGCAAAAACATCGCCCAAAGAGCGGCCAAAAAAAGCAGCCAAACAGACATCTTTTCCAGCTCCCATTCCATGCTCCTTTCCCAAAACCCAATTCCTATTTTGCGCTATCTCTGTACTTTTATGTCTTTTTTTTTTTTTTAATTACTGAAGTTTACGTGCCGAAATCAAACCGTAAAAGGTCCCACAGCTACGGAGCGGCGTGGGAGCGATGCCTTTCACATGGGAAAACTCAATGCGCGAGCCAAAACCCAATGGCTTTTCCAGAAAGGGATGGCAAAGCCGGCTCTTGCGTCTCGCAGTGCCGCGGGTTCTGCATCCTGGGGGTGCTCCGAGCATCCTGGCGCGCTGAAGCCTGGCAGGCTGCGGTCGGGGGCTTGCACCACAGCTGTGGGTTTTACGCTGAGGATGAAGGTGCGAGTGAGATCACCGCCGTCCCCGGCTCTCGGATGCATCGCGTCATTTCCCAGCTTTAATAGGCGGAAGCAAAACTTGAAGGGAAATTAAAAAAATGCGGCTGGTAAATAAGACTTTTCCCTTAACAATGACTGGTGCCCGAGCAGATGACATTAGCAGGATTCCTGCGGAAGTCGCTGGAGGGAACATTGTTTGGTGTTTTTGCTGCGGGAGCCGAGAAGGTGGATGAAGGAAACCCAAAAAATCCGTTCCCCCATGGCACCGGCAGCCGTGGGGTTGCCACCGCTTCCCGAGGTGCCGCGTGCCGGCCGAGAGGTAGGTGGGACGAGCTGCCCGTCCCGCGGGAGTCCTCTGAGGAATGGAGGGGCTTTTCTACCGAACAGGCTGTTCTCGCTCTCCGGCGGGTTTTTCTACTCTAAATAAAGCTTTCCTGCCCTTCCCTGCCCTTTTGTAAACAGCGGCTGCCTGGGCTGGCTGCTGCCAGCCGGGGTGTGCGCTCTGCCACAGAGACTGGGAAATAGTAACATAATGCTTTGGACACTTTGAAATAAAGAAAAAGATGCACTTTTAAACAGTAGTTCTTCAAAAAATCAAATAAAATAAAGAAAAAATAAATAGAAGGACGTCCCTGGTTTTCGCAGTTGGTGCCTGCAGTGTGCCGGGGCGGCAGCTCGCTCTTCCTCTGGGCATCGTCCCCGCGTGCGGCTCCCGGGGGCTCTCGGCACGGGTGCAACACGAGGGATTGAAAAGCCGGTGCTGTCCCACTGACGGTTTTAGGCTGAGACGGGCGCTGCAAACCGTCGTTGTCCTCGCCCTCGGGGTGCTGTGGGAGGTGATGCTGGGTGGCCCAGCCCAGAGTCACGGCTCTGAGGTGCTGGTTTTCCAGGTGTTTTTGGTTTTTTCCTTCCTTAATGAGACCTGGATCAGCTGCGTGCACCCCTGGGTGCCTTCCAGGGTTCTGAGCCACAGTGGGTGCTTCCCGTCCCTTCCCCTCCCCTCCAAAATACCCCTCCGGCCGCAGCACCCACCAAAACGGGGGGTATTAGTTGTACCCAAGCACCCATAGGCACCACAGACTTGTTATCCAGGGCATCACCGAGCAGCTGGGAAAACTGGGAGCATCCTCGGAGCAAGGAGAGGAGCTGCTCATCACGCGTCCTGCGGCTGCTCCGCAGTGTGCTTTACTGCCCCGTGAGCAAAAGGAGGAGAGAAGGGGCTGCAATACGGCTCGGCTTAATTCTGAAACTTTAAAATACTGTTTGTCCCTGTTTCACGGTAATTTTTGATGAGTGCTATACAGGATGCCATAAATCGTAATCTGATGGAAATCCGAGACCTCAGTTGCTTACCCAGGAATCAGGAATTTTATTGGTTTTACGCCATCTCTGATTGCTATTGAGCATCCTCTCCCTCCCCCCAGCGCTTCCAGCCTTCCTCCTCCTCCTCCTCCTCCTCCTCCTCCTCCAAGCCAAGCGGAGAAACCCAGCAGGAAAAAAGCAAAGGTTATTTCCCCCCCAGCCCCGCTGCCTTGGAAGGGGCAAAACGGGATCGCGGAGCTGCTGGAGCTGCTCCGGCCACCCAGGCTGGCCACGCAGGGTCCGGCCGTGGGGCCGTGGCGTGGTGGCTGTAGATGGCGGTGACACTGTGCCGGCTGGCCCCGTCCCACCGCGCGCTTGGCGGCTGCCCAGGGCTTTGCACTTTTTCCGGAGCACTTGTGTGCTTATTAGCTGGTAAACCACTGAAACGAGCTTTCCGGGCAGTTTGTGTTTGATACCGTCTACGAGCAGCCGCGAGATTCGCTTTCGAGATCATAAATGAATCAAAAAAAATCCGCTAAAAACCCTCCCCAAGAGGCCAGAAAATATCTGAAGGGAATTTTCCTGGGGCTGGTGCTCAAATCCTATCAGAAAAGATTAGGCTGAAAAAATCCCTCTGGTTTGTGCAAAGCTCCTGCGAGTTTGCAAATTGTTCCTGGGCGAATTTGCAGTGGGTTTGCAAGGTGCAGCTGGCAAGGGGCCGTGCCCACCCGGCTGCCCTCCTGCAGACTCGCACCATTTTCCCTTTTCTCTTGGTTTTTAACTCCTCTGCAGATAGTGGCTTTGGCAGAGCGGGGCGGGGGCGGTTCAGTGCCTCGCCGGAGTGGATCTGTCTGTAGGAGAAAGCAAGAACTGGCGTTATTAAACCTCTGTTTGCGCTTGAGGAGGTGTGGGGCAAAAAAAAAGGGAACGTTGAGGTTTTTTAGCTCCCTTGGGTGAGACCGAGCATGCGAGGCTGGGGACCCGTGCCAGTGGCGGCAGAACGCGGTCCCTCTGACTCGGAAAATGAAAGGTTTTGGGTCTAACCCAGCCTTGTGCCTGATTTCGAGGTGTTTTGAAGCAGCCGGGCTGCTTCTGAGCTGCCCCTGCCGTGCAGAGGGCTGGGGTTCAGGCTGGGGAGCTGCGGTGCTCCCCCAGAGCGGGTGCTGGGGGGACACCCAGTGTTCCCTGCTCGTGGGGCCAGCAGCTGGACCCGAGTGCGAGCCGACACCTGGATGAGATTTACCCTCGACTTTTGGGCAACCTGAGCGGTCACCAGCGCTTTGGGGGATGCTCCAGGCAGGAGCCTGAGGGGTGCAGCAGCAGCGTTTGCACCCCAGCACCAGCCAAAAGTAAATTTTCTCCCCAGGCTGCTGGGTTTTTTCCCCCCTCGTGAAACTGCAGAGGAAATCAGGTGTTGTGTTTTGACCAGAACAGCGTTGCGACGCTATAAATAGATTTCTTTCACGCCAGGGGTTGAGGAAGTGGTTTTACCTGCCGGGTGTGCCTCACGGGTGGGCATTTGGGCAGCTGGGGGAGGCGAGGAGAGAGCCAGGGCGAGGGGGCTGCAAGGGGAGGCCGGAGCAGGGCTCAGCTCCAGCCAGGCGCCGTCGGCAGAGCAGGATGGTCAGCTGGAGCAGGAGAAGGAGGGAGACGCCGAGCAGCCCCAGCGCCAGCGGCCAGGAAGGGCATCCTTCTGCGGAGGGGGGAGAGGAGAGTGAACAGAGGGGGGAGAATGGGGCTTTGGTGGCTCTGAGAACCGAGCGTCCCTGAAATGGGGGGGTCAGGGCTGCGCAAGGGGGAGATGTGCTGGTTTGAAGCCTTTCAGCGCAGAGGGATCCCAGCGAGGAGACGGAGGTATCGAGGGATTTGCAGAATGTGTCTTAACGAGGAAGAACTGGGATGCAGGGGGTGGGTGGAGGGCAGGATCTGGGGGGGATGCACTAATTACCCTCCCCGGATCCTTTACTGATGGCGACGCTGAGGGTCCTGGCCGTGCCGCTCTCCAGGGCCGTGCACTCCGCAGCCCCGTCCCAGCGCTCAGCCGAGACCCAGGCAATGCTCCAGGCGCTGAGGACGCCGTGCTCGTCCACGGCTGCCGCCGTCACCGGTGTCACCTCCCCGCCGGGCTGCCACTGCACAGCGTCCCAGCCTGCGGGCAGGTCGTGGAGGTGGCAGAGCAAGGGGAGGCTGCTCGTGGGCTGCCCGGGTTCCTCTGTGTTGAGGGGCACCAGGATGGAGAGCTGGGGCTCGGTGGCATCTAAAGAGGGAAAACGGGTGCTGGGGGTGGCACAAACCTCCCCGGGGACGTCCCCGGCCGTGGGGCGAGCTGCCGGGCACTCACTGGTGACGATGAGCGTGGTCCCGTTCCCAAATGAGGGGTAGAGGTTGGCGGAGCTGCAGTAATAAACCCCAGAGTCCTCCCTCTGCGCGGGGCTGATGGTGAGGGAAAAATGCCCCGGGGGTTCCCTTGTGCCCCAGTATTTTCCCACCAGAGAGGTGTAATTTGGGCTCCTGCAAACCCAGTACAAACCGCCGTCCGGCTTCTCCTTGTACCAGTTCACATGCGAGCTGTGGTCCGGGGTGCGACAGCTCAGCTTTGCCGTCTCTCCCGGGAGCACCCAGAGCTGCCCCGGGCTTTGCTGCACCCGCATCCCCTCTGCCGAGGCACCTCCTGCACGGGGGGAGCAGCTCTGAGCTGGATTTTCTGCACTTCAGGCTTTGTGATATATTGCATTAAAAGTGTTTTGGGGCAAAAAAACCCAAAACAGATCAGCAAATCTGACCCCGGCCGGGGTATTTGTGGAGCGGGCACGTACCTGGCAGGAGGAGCAGGAGGGTCCCCAGGAGCCCGTAGGACATGCTGGCCTTAAACCTTCTGCCAGGGAGATTTTCTCGCCGTCCAGGGAGATCTTCTCTGCCAGGCTGGGGGGGCTCTGGCGGACAAGACCCCCGGGGGGGTTGGCAGCCGCACGCCCTGGGGATGCTCAGAGGAGGCACCCCAGGAGCTGGCCCTGCCCCAGCTGGGACGGGGGGGGCCCACGTGTCATCATCCCCCACCGTGGGGCTTTCCAGCCTCCGTGGGTGACGGAAATCGGGGGGAAATGGCGTGTTTGCCACCCGTCCCCCGATAACAGGACCCTTTGGGGCTGGGTTCAGTGCAGGGTGATGCCGGGGGGGTTGAGGGTCCCAGGGACCAGCGCATCCTCCAGCCCGGGGGTTTGTTTGGGCTTTGGGTGTCCAGGGGGGCACGAGAGGGGGAAATTGGGGAGGGAACAGTGGAGGGGGTTTGGGGAGGGAACCGTGCGCTCTGGTCTCACTTGCAAACTGGGATTTTAATTCCGGCTCTGCCGTGCAGTGGGGGTCTCATCCCCCTGCCCATCTCTCCGAGGAGCCCTGGGCTTCGTCGTTGTCCCCTGTCTCTTTTTCTGCTCTCCAAGGCAAAAGTTCTGCCTGCGCTTGGTCTTTGGGCTGGATTTCCCCAAGCTCCCGCATGGGAGCCGCAGGAATTGTCCCCGCGGCTCGGCATCCACCTACAGCAGCAGTATATATAATTAATTCCATATATATTCTATATTCTTCTGCCTCTGTGCAGCAGCTGGAGGCTGTGCTCGAGCTGGAGATAGCTGCGGTCAGCCTCGCTGCTGTATTTTGTCGCTTCGACGGGGTTTATTGACACCAACCCCTTCCCCCCCGCCCGGCGATGGGGGTTTCTGATGTTTTTCGGCGCCTGCCCTGTCCTGTCCCCCTCCAGCATCCAACAACCACCTCACCCCCCATCCCCTCCAGCCCCCTCCATCTGTCTCCGTCCCCTCCATACCCCTCCGTCCCCCATCCCCTCCTTCTCCTTCATCCCCCCCATCCCCTCCATTTCTCTCCTTCCCTTCCATCCACCTCCATCCCCTCCATCCCCTCCTTCTCCTCCATCCCCTCCATTCCTCTCTATCCTCTCCATCCTTTCCATCCCCTCCATTCCTCTCCTTCCCCTCCATCCCTCTCCATCCCCTTCATTCCTCTTCATTCCTCTCCATCCCCTCCATCCTCTCCATCCTCTCCATCTCCTCCATCCTCTGCAGCCCCCTCCATTCCTCTCCAACCCCTCCATCCCCTCCTTCTCCTCCATCCCCTCCATTCCTCTTCTTCCCCTCCATCCCTCTCCATCCCCTTCATTCCTCTTCATTCCTCTCCATCCCCGCCTTCTCCTCCATCCCCTCCATCTCCTCCATCCCCTGCAGCCCCCTCCATTCCTCTCCATCCCCTCCATTCCTCTCCTTCTCCTCCATCCTCTCCATCCCCTCCGCCGCGGTCCGTGCCCCCGCCAGACCCCGCTGCAGCCCCTCTCCCTGTTGCAGACAGCTGGAGGGCCGGCAGCTGGGTGTGGGTGCTGGCTCCCCGAGGGGCTGCCCAGACCCCTCCCCACCCGCTCTGTGCCGTGGGTGCCACCGACGGCCCTGTCCTCCTCTCCTGGCCAGGGGGGCCCGGGCAGGTGCTGGGGCTGGGGGGCGGCGTGGGGCCGCTCCTCCGCCCCGTGAGCGTGACCGGGGGGGTCTGCGAGGTTCGCTTCAACGGCTCGGGACCCCCCGTCCGCAGGAGCACAGAGCTGCCAGGGGCCGCAGGTGAGTCGGGGGGACCCCCCCGGGCTGGGTCACCCCTGGGGACACCGGGGCAGTGGGGATGGCTTGGCTGCGGGGCGGGGGGACGTGGGGGAGCCTTGGGGGTCATGGGGCGGGGGGGAGGATGGTGGGGGTCTGGAGGGGTCTGGGGGGGTGGTGAGGGGACAGGGGGATGGGGGTCCAGCCAGCTCCTCTCCCCCAGGCAGCTGCATCGCCCCCGGCACCTGGGCCCTGGCTGGGGCTGGGGGGCTGCTGCTGCTCAGCCTCTGCCTCCGCACCCGCTGCCTGCGCACCCGCTGCCGGCGCCGCCCCGTGCCGAGGGGTGAGGAGTGGGGTGGCACCAGCCGTGTCCCCCACTGTCCCCCCGCTGTCCCCCGTGTCTTGGGCCCCTCCCACTGACCTCTCCGTCCCCAGCCCCCTCCATCCCTCATCCCCCTCTGTCCCTCTCTATCCCCTCCATCCCCCTCACCCCTCATCCCCCGCCATCCCCCTCCATCCCCAATCCCCCTCGATCTCCTCCATCCCCCTTCATCATCCCTCACCCCCCTCCATCCAAAATCCCCCTCTGTCCCTCTCTATCCCCTCCATCCCCCTTCATCATCCCTCATCCCCCTCCATCCCTCTTCCCTTATCCCCCTTCATCCCCCTCCGCCCCCAATCCCCCTCCACCCCCTCCATCCCCTCCGTCCCTCATCCCCCCCATCCCCCTCCGTCCCCTCCATCCCCCCCATCATCCCTCACCCCCTCCGTCCCCTCCAGGCCAGCAGCCGGGGGCCCCGATGCCGCCTGCGTCGTGGGAGGAGGAGGTGAGGCCCTGGGGTCCCTGGGGCCTCGGGCTGGCAGGGCAGCAGCGTCCTGGGCTCGGGGACCGCAGGGGACGGGGGACCCTCGCAGACCCCCGCTGCTGCCGGAGGCGGGATTTGGGGTGCGGGGGCGGCTCTGACGGCACCCTCGCCCGCAGGGAGGGGTGACCTACGCCCAGCTGTGCTTCGCCGCCCCGGCAAGGCCCACGCTGTGACCCGCCGTGACGACCCCAACCCCGCAGCTTGGCCCCCCCGTGCCCGAGACCCCCCGGCATCACCCCGCGGCCCCCCAGACCCCCCCGGGGCCGGGGCTGCTCGGCCGCGGGTGGGGAAATAAAGCGCTTGGGGCTGTGACGGCGCGGTGGGCCCGGCGAGCGCCCCGGCCGCGGGCCGTCCGCAGGCCTGGGGGGGAGCCAGGGGTTTTGGGGTGCTCCGGGAGCGTCCCCGCCGCTGGCTCCTACCCCCACCCCACACACCACCGGGGCGCGGCTCGGCCTCCCGCCGCCAGGGGGCGTTGTCCCCGGCCTGCGAACTACACCTCCCGGCGTGCCCCGCGCGGCCCCGCCCCGCGGCCCCGCCCCGCGGCCCCGCCCCGCGGCCCCGCCCCGCCGCCATGGGGGCCGCCGTCTTCTTCGGCTGCGCCGGGATCGCCTTCGGGCCGGCGCTCGCCCTGGTGCTGCTGACGGTGGCGGCCGAGCCGCTGCGGGTCATCGTGCTGGTGGCGGGGTGAGCGCGGGGGGTGGCCGTGGGGGGGCTGGGGGGGACGTGCCTCTGGGGGGGGGGTGCTGTGGTGGGGGACTGAGAGCATGGGGCGGGCAGGGGGGGATGTCAGAGGGCATTGAGGGGGGACGAGGGGGCAGTGGGGGCTCAGGGCATTGAGGGGGGTCAAAGGGGCAGTTGGGGAGTCAGAGAGCATTGAGGGGGGCTGTGGGGGGCTCAGAGAGCATTGAGGTGGCTGTGGGAGCAGGGGGGGTCAGAGGACATTGAGGGTGGCTGTGGGGGGGTCAGAGCATTGAGGGGGGCTGAGGGAGCAGGGGGGGGTCAGAGCATTGAGGGGGGCTGTGGGGGGCTCAGAGAGCATTGAGGTGGCTGTGGGAGCGGGGGGGGTCAGAGGGCATTGAGGGTGACTGTGGGGGGGTCAGAGCATTGAGGGGGGCTGAGGGAGCAGGGGGGGGTCAGAGCATTGAGGGGGGCTGTGGGGGGCTCAGAGCATTGAGGTGGCTGTGGGAGCAGGGGGGGTCAGAGGACATTGAGGGTGGCTGTGGGGGGGTCAGAGCATTGAGGGGGGCTGTGGGAGCAGGGGGGGGTCAGAGCATTGAGGGGGGCAATTCTGGGGCAGTTCTGGGGCAGTTGGGCGGTCTGGGCAGGCCGCATAGGGCTGAAGGGGCAGCTGAGGGGGGTGGTGGGGCAGGCAGGATGGAGGTGGGCGAGGGGGCAGCTGGCGAAGCGAGGGGGGCAGTTCTGGGGCGGCTGAGGGGGCCGGGGGGGGTTGGCAGCTCCGAGAGGGGGGGCCTGAGGGAGTCTGGGGTTCAGGCGGCGCTGGGGGGGTTGGGGGGCAGCTGCGGGCGTCCGAGCGGGGCAGCCTGGGGGGCAGCTCCTGGGGCAGCCGCAGGGGCCGGGGGCGGGAGGCAGCGCCCGGGGGCCATTCTGGGGGGTCCGAGGGGGGGCTTGGGGCCATCGCCCACGCGGGTGGGAGCAGGCTGTGAGTTTGCGGGGGGTGGGCAGGGCTGTCCCCGCAGCGGGGTCCCCCGGCTTTGGGGTCTCCCAGCACCCGGCTCCGCTGGCGCGAACGCGGTGTCCTGGCCGAGGGGAAGCACCTGGGGGCTGTGGCCGAGCCCCCGCAGGAGCTTGGGGACCCCCCCAGCGATGCCAAACAACCGCGGCCGAGCCCCTGCCGGAGCTCGGAGACCCCCCCAGCGATGCCGGGCAGCTGGCTCGGGGCAGCGCCGGCACCGCGGGAGCCGTTCCTGGCTCCGACCCCGCAGCCCCCGCTGCACCGGGGGCCGTGCGGGGGGGCAGAAGGGCAGGCGGGGGCTGCGCAGCGCCCGGGCGGGCGGCAGCCGGGAGCCGCCACGCCGTCCGTCTGTCCGTCCATCGGGTCTCCGGCTCGCTGCGCCCAGCCGGTCCCCAGGGTGGGGGGACCAGTGCGGGGGTCTCAAAGAGCGAGGGGAGCGGCTCCGAGCCGGCCGTCGCCCACCGCGCGCGGACCCTCGCGGGGTGAAGCACCGGGCGTCCCTCGCCGCGGGGCAGGGCAGCAGCTTCCCGAGAAAAGAAAGAAGGATTTCGGCTTCCGAATCGGATCGGTTATCGGCCGCGCGCTTCCCTCGCGTGCCCAACTCGGCCCGCGCCGCCACCGAGAGCTTCCCCCGCTGCGCCGCGGCCCGGGCACGCCAAGCGAGCAGCTCGGAGCACGGGCGCGTGAGCTGGGCGTTCGTCTCTCCGCAGGGCGTTCTTCTGGCTGGTCTCGCTGCTCCTGGCCTCGCTGGTCTGGTTCGTCTCGGTGCACCTCAGCGACCGGGAGGACGCGCGGCTGCAGCGCGGGCTCCTCGTCTTCGGGGCCGCCGTCGCCGTCCTGCTGCAGGAGGCGTTCAGATTCGCCTACTTCAAGCTGCTGAAGTGAGAGCCCGGCCGAGCGCGGCACCCGGGGCCGGGTGATTCGTTCTGGTCGCTGCCCGACCTCGGCTTTTTCTCCGGGGAACCCCGCAAAGCATCTTCCTCGTTAGAGAGCTGTTCCTCCTCGCCCCGGGCTCGTTTATCGCCGTCCCTGCCCCTCTCCTGGTGCCGAGGCCCCTCTTCCGAGCCGGCCGCTGACGCTTTCTCCCCTCCCGAGCAGGAAAGCGGACGAAGGGCTGGCGACGATCAGCGACGACGGCCGCTCCCCCATCTCCCTCCGGCAGATGGCTTACGGTGAGCGCGGCCCCGGCGGGGCTGGGGCGCCCGCTGAGCGCCCCGTGCTCCTCCCGGCAGCCGGCATTGCCGGGCCAACGCGGCCGCCCCGGTTCTGCCTGCCTTCCCCGAGCCCGGGGCGCGTGGTGGAGGCAGCGCGGCCGCGGCGGCTCTTGGCTGACTCCCGTCTCCCCGCGCAGTCTCGGGCCTGTCCTTCGGCATCATCAGCGGCGTGTTTTCCGTCATCAACATCCTGGCGGACTCCATCGGGCCGGGCGTCGTCGGGATCCACGGGGACTCACCGTACTACTTCATCACGTCCGGTGGGGCCGCGGGCTCGTGCCCGGGGTGCTGCGGTGGCACCGGTTGGAGCCGGGCCCAGCCCTTCGCCCAGGCGAGGAGGAGGAGGAGGAGGAGGAGGGTGGTGACGCGGGTCCGTCTCGCGCTCTTCCCGCAGCCTTCCTCACCATGGCCCTCGTCTTGCTCCACACCTTCTGGGGCGTGATCTTCTTCGACGCCTGTGAAAACCGCCGGTACTGGTGCCTGGGGCTGGTGGTCGGCAGTCACCTCCTCACCTCGGGGCTGGTGAGTCCGGTGGTGGGATGCCCGCCGCCGCCTCCCCCCGAAATCCCTGCCGCCGAGCCGCGCGCGGGGGAAGGGGGTTTGTGGGGTCTGCGTCCGGACGGAGGATTCGCTGCCAAGCTCCCGGGGGCGACGGCTCGGCAGGAGGCGAAGCCGGGCGCAGCGGAGCTCTTGGGGCTCCCCTCCCCGCCGCGGGGGCCTGGGGGGGCCATGGGCGACGTTCCCGACGCGCCTCTCCCCGTCCCACAGACGTTCCTGAACCCCTGGTACGAGGCCAGCCTGGGCCCCATCCTCATCATCACCCTCTGCACCGGCCTCTGGGCCTTCTCCACCGCCGGCGGCTCCTTCCGCAGCGTCCTCCGGTGCCTCTCCTGTAAGGGCGACGCGCGGGGGGGGACCCTGCGGGGCAGGGGCTTCTCTGGGGGGTCCCTGCCCCCTGCTAGGGGCTGGGGGGGGCGCGGGGGGCCCAGAGCTGCTGGGGCGGGGGAGGTCGGCTCTCGCCTGCGCCCGTCGTCCTTCCGCTGGGTGGAGGCTGCATCTCCTGGCTGAGGGGGGGCTCGAAGAGGTGCCCCCCCCCCCAGCGCGGCTGCTCTCCCTCCCCTCTGCCCCCAGGTAAGCGGGAGGCCGACGGCCGGGTGATGACGTACTCTGCGCTGCGGGTGCCCAGCGAGGACTGAGCAGCCAGGGGGGCCCTGCCCGCGCCCCCCGCCCCGGCGCTGCCCGCGCCGCCGTGCTCTGAGCCCCGGCCCCCGGCCTCGACCCCTCCCGAGGGGAGCTGGGGGGCCGAGCGGTGCCCGTGGGCGCCCGGTCACCTTCGTTAGCGCCCTCCATTCGACAGCTCCGGGCAGGGGGAGCGCTGGGGCACGGGGCGGGACCCCCCACCCTCGCCTTGTCCCCCCCCCGGTGCTGCGGAAGCGGGGTGACGCTGTCGGGGCGGGGGGAGCCGGGGTGGGGGGGGCTCTGCCCCGCTCGCCCGCTTTCCGCTGCCCCTCGGCCGGTGGTCGGGGGCCGCTCGTCGCCCCGCTGCGTGGTGGGGGGGGGTAAATTATTTTTTTGATTGAGAGTAAAACCCTTTTAATAGAGCAACGCGTCCCCCGGCGCCGAGACCGCTTCTGTGGGGGGCTGGGGGGAGGCGGGGGGGGGCAGAGGGGCCGGTTCCTCCCCCCCTGCTCCGCTCCCAGTCCGAGCATTGGGGGGAACAGCCCCGACCCCCCCAACAGAGAGCCGCCGCTGCCGGGGGTGAAGGGGCTTTATTTCCAGTGGGGCTGGGGTCGGCGCTGCCGGGGGGCGGGCAGAGGGCCGGGGGGCGGCGCGGGGGCCCTCGCAGCCCAGCCGGGGGGCTCAGGGCTGGGGGCCATCGTTCGGGGGGGTGCGGCGGGAGGCCATGAACACGACGCCCTGCTCCTGCGCCCGCCTGGCTCTGCCTCACGGGGGGAGAGGGGCCGTGGTGAGAGCCCCCTCCCCAGCAGGGGGTCCAGGTGCTTGGGTGGGGGGGTCCCGGACCCCCCCTTCGCTGCGGGGGGGTCTCCTTAGGGCGGGGGTCTCTCACCGCATCCTCTTGGCCACGCAGCCGGCAGCGAGCGAGAGGCCGAGGCAGCCGCAGACGGCGCCGATGACGACGGCGATGACTTCGCCTGCGTCACCCCGCCGAGGGCTCAGGGGGGTCCCCCGGTGGGTGAACCCCCCCTGCCCCCCCCCCCCTGCCACCCCCTACCTGTTGCGTAGCCCTCGGGCCCTGCAAGAGGAGAGCCGGGGCTCAGCGCTGGGGCTCCGAGCGCCGTTTGGGGGGTGCTGGGGCCCCCTTTCCCCCGGGCACTGTTTGGGGGTGCTGGGGCCCCCCCTTTCCCCCCCCCCCGTCGCTCACCCCGGGGCAGGGAGGCCAGCACCCGCCGCTGGTGCAGCTCCTGCGGCGCCCGGAAATTCTCTGCCAGGCGCCGGGGCTGGGGCTCGGCCTCGGCCGTGGCGAACAGGGCTCCCTGGAGCTGCTGCAGCTGCGATGCGGGCGCCGTGGGGCCGTGCTCCCCCCAAACTGGGGGGGGGGGGTGTCACCCCCCAAGCCCTACCTGGGCCGGGCTGATGCGGACGGGCTGCTGGAAGAGGGTCCAGAGGACGCCCTGGGTGCAGGGGGGGGTGGTCAGGGACCCGTTGTAGCGGTAGTAGAGGTCGAGGCGCGGGGGCAGCAGGTCCTGGACGCTGAAGGAGGGGACGGCCGTCGCCTGCCCTGGGGGTTGGGGGAGCGGTTGGGGGGCGTCGGGGGGGGGAACTGGGGGTGTCCCCCCCTTCCCCGCCGCAGCGCGGCGTCCCCAGGCGCTCACCGGCGTAGCGGATGCTGCCGAGGTGGCTCAGGATGCGGTCGTAGGCGGGGTGGGGGTCGGCACCCAGCTGGGGGGAGTGCGGAGGATGGGGCGGGGGGTGGCAGGGGTGGGGGGCAGAGGGGGCTGGGGGGGTCCGCGTACCTCCAGCAGCACGCCCAGCACGGCCAGCGCGCCGTCGTGGGGCTGCGCCTGGCCGGCGTCGGCGAAGCGCTCGGCGTCGTAGTGCAGCACGTGCATCTGCGGGGCCGGCGGCTCCGCGCGGGGCGGGGGCACGGCCGGGACCCCCCGGGGCGCGACCCCTGCCCGCACCCGGCGCCCGCACCCGGACCGTTCCCTGCACTCATTGCCCACCGCCAGCCCCATTTCCCAGCCCCTTCCCATGCCATTTCCCGCTCCCAGTCCCCTTCCCGCCCCCATTTCCCACCCCCAGCCCCATTTCCTGAATCCATTTCCCTGTCCGCTTCCTGCCCCCAGCCCCATTTCCCACCCCCTTCCCATGCCATTTCCCACTCCCAGTCCCTTCCCGGCCCCATTTCCCAGTCCCAGCCCCCTTTCCCACCCCATTCCCATGCTGTTTCCTGCACCCAGACCCCTCCCTGCACCCATTTCCCACCCCCAGCCCCATTTCCCACACCATTTCCCGCCTGTTTCCTGTGCCCAGCCCTGATTCCCAGCCCCATTTCCCACCCCCAGCCCCATTTCCCGCCTGTTTCCTGTGTCCAGATCCATTTCCCAGCCCCTTCCCATGCCATGTCCCACACCCAGACCCCTTCCCTCCCCCATTGCCCACCCCAGCCCCATTTCCCAGCCCCTTCCCATGCCATTTCCCGCTCCCAGACCCCTTCCCGCCCCCATTGCCCCCCCCCAGCCCCATTTCCCGCCTGTTTCCTGTGCCCAGCCCCGACTCCCAGCCCCGTTTCCCACCCCGTTCCCGTGCCGTTTCCCGCCCCCAGCCCCGTTCCCAGGCCGGAGCCCCCTCTGGCCCCCCACCCCCGTGTCCCCCCACCTCGGCGGGCGCGCGGCGCCCATCCAGCAGATGCTCAGCGCCGCCGGCGCGGCCGGGCCGGCCCCAGTGGAAGTGGAGCTGCGCGGCGGCGAAGCTGCGGGGCAGCCCCTCGAGCCGCAGCGAGGGCGGCAGCGCCAGCACCGCTGCGGGGGGACGCGGGGCGACGCGGCGGGGGGCTCAGCGGGGCTGCGGGGCGCGGGGAGGCCCCCCCGACCCCCGGCACCCGCTCACCGGTGTGGCCGTTGTTGGTGAGGGTGAAGGCGGGGGTGTCGGGGCGGTGGTAGCCCACGGGGCGCACGGGCGGCAGCGAGGGGTCCGGCTGCGCCCGCTGCGTCCGGATGTCGATGGGTGACTGGGCCCGGCCCCCGCACGCCGGGTGCTCCTCGGCCCAGCGCTGCTGCCCGTGGGGGCCTGGGGGGACCCCGGCGTCCGGGTGGGCCCCCCACCCCGCCCAGCGCGGCCCCCCTGACCCCATCACCCTCGCTTCGCCCTGACGGAGGCCGCGGGGAGGTTCCCAGCGCGCCGGCGGGGACGATTTTTCCGGCCGGGGGAGCGGGGACAAAGCCGGGGGGAGCCAGGGGGGTCCCCGGGGCCGGGTCCTAATTGGGTTTGGCAGCCGCAGCGGGGCCGGCGTCGGGGAGCACAATGGGAGCATTGGCGCGAGGGGGCCGGGGGAGCACGGGGGGGCTGCACCCGTCCGTCTGTCTCCCATTCGGGGGTCCCGGGTGTCTGGGAGCAGGGCGGGGGCAATGGGGGGGCTGCACCCGTCCGTCTGCCTCTCATTCGGGGGGACCCGGGTGTCTTAGAGTGGGGTGAGGGGGCTGCACCCATCCATCTCCCTCCCTTTTGGGGGGACCCAGGTGTCTGGGAGCAGGGGGGGGGCCGCACCCATCCATCTGCCTCCCTTTTGGGGGTCCCGGGTGTCTGGGAGCAGGGTGGGGGCAATGGGGGGCTGCACCCATCCATCTCCCTCCCTTTTGGGGGGACCCAGGTGTCTGGGAGCAGGGTGGGGGCAATGGGGGGCTGCACCCATCCATCTGCCTCCCATTCTCGGGGACTCGGGTGTCTTAGAGTGGGGGGGCTGCACCCATCCATTTCCCACCCTTTTGGGGGGACCCAGGTGTCTTCAAGCAGGGTGGGGGGGCTGCACCCGTGCATTTCTCTCCTGTTTGGGGGGCCCTAGGTATCCAGGAGCGGGGTGGGGGCAATGGGGGGGCTGCACCCATTCATTTCTCTCCCTTTTGGGGGTCCCGGGTGTCTTAGAGCGGGGGTGGGGGGGGCTCACCCATCCATTTCTCTCCTATTTGGGGGGCCCCAGGTGTCTGTGGGTGGGGGGGGGTGCGCGGGGCTGTCACCCATCCAACCCCCTCCCGTCTGATGCCCCTCGGCTCTGGGGTGCGCGGGGCGGTGGATTCGGGGGGTGGGAGCGAGGGGGGGGCCCACTCACCCTCGTACGTCCAGTGGGGACCTGCGGGGGGGAGCAGAGGCGTTGGGGGGTCCCGGGGCTCAGGGTGGCCCCCGGGGTCCCGGTGGGTGCTGGCAGCTGCACCCCGAGGCCGGGGGGGCCGGGGGCGGCCGGGGGCACTGACCGGCGGGCAGGGCGGGGGCCAGGCCCCCCAGCAGCAGCAGCAGGGAGGGCAGCATGGCGGGGCGCGGGGGGGCCGGGGGCTGCCGGCCCGGCCTTAAATACCCGCGCGGGGGGGGCCCCCCCGGGGGGCGGGGAGGGACGGAGGGGCCATGCCCGGGGCGGGGGGCGGGGGGGACCGGGGGTGGTCTGTGAGTACTGGGGGGGTCTGTGGGTGCTGGATTGGGGGGATTGGGGGGGTAGTGGGTGCGGGGGGGGGGGTCTGTGGGAATGTGGATGCTGGATTGGGGGGGTTCGGGGGGCTGCGGGGGTCTGTGGGAATGTGGGTGCTGGATTGGGGGGGTCTGTGGGTGCTGGGGGGGGCTGTGGGTGCTGGATTGGGGGGATTGGGGGGGTGGTGGGTGCGGGGGGGGGTCTGTGGGAATGTGGGTGCTGGATTGGGGGGGTCTGTGGGTGCTGGGGGGGTCTGTGGGTACTGGGGGGGGCTGTGGGTGCTGGACTGAGGGGATTGGGGGGGTCTGTGGGAATGTGGGTGCTGGATCCGGGGTGCTGGGGGGGTCTCT
This sequence comes from Opisthocomus hoazin, assembly GCF_030867145.1. Taxonomy (NCBI): domain Eukaryota; kingdom Metazoa; phylum Chordata; class Aves; order Opisthocomiformes; family Opisthocomidae; genus Opisthocomus; species Opisthocomus hoazin. The sequence continues at coordinate 2,634,648 of NC_134443.1, forward strand.
GGGACCATGGGTGCCAGATCTGGGGGGGTTGGGGTGTGGTGGGTGCTGGAGCGGATCTGTGGGGCGGTGGGTGCTGGATCTGGGGGCCGGGGGAGGCTGCGGGGTGGGGGCCGGGGGCGGTGAGTGCTGGGCAATCTGTGAGTGCTGGATCTGGGGGGGCTGTGGGGGAGCGGTGGGTGCTGTGGGGCCGGGGCCGGCTGCCAGCTGGGCGGAGCCGCCGGGCTGGGGGCGGGGCCTGAACAGGCTCGCCCCACCCCCTTTCCCAGCCCCGCCCCCTTTGCACCCCTCTTCGCCGAGGCGGGGAGGGCGGGGCCGCGGCCGCGTGCCCGGGACGCCCCGCCCCGCCCCCCCCGCGAGCGCTCCCGTCCTCGCGCTGGCGCCACCCGGGCGCGTGCCCCGCCCCCGCGCGCCCCGCCCCCACGTGGGAGCCCACGCGCCTGCCCCTTCCCCATTATGTAACGGCGCCGAGGCGGGGCCGCCCCCCCCCCCGCCCCCCCGCCATTGGCCGAGCCGGCCGTGACGCGTGGAGGAGGCCACCGTTTATTGGCGGCTCGCGGCGGGGCGGGGCTCCTCGTGCCGCTGTCGCGCGGCGGGGGCGTGGCCCGGAACTCCCAGGCGCGCAGCCGCGTGACCCGCGGCGCCTCCCGCCGCCCGCCAGGGGGCGCTGCCCGGCACCGCCCCTCCCCGCGCCGCCACATGGAGGGGCGTGGCCGCGGCCCCACCCTCCCGGCCAATCAGCGCAGGGCGGCCTCCGCATTGGGCAGCGCGCGCCGCGGCGCGGACCAACGGGGGACGAGGGGGCGGAGAGAGGCGCGGAGACCCCTCCCGCTGCCGGGAAGCGGCGGCCAATAGACGAGCGGAGGGGGCGGGGCCCAGCGGGAGGCACGTGCGGCCGCGCACGTGTCCGCGTGGGGCCGCCGCAGCCGGGGCGGAACCGGCGCCGGGACGGGACGGGGAGAGCGGGGACGGCGCCGGCGGCTGCGGCCAGGAGCAGGTGGGACCGGGGCCGGGGGGGGGGGGGGGGGGTCCCAGGGCTGTGGGGGGTTCTCCTGGGGCCGGGCGGGGGGAGTGAGGGTGCCGGCTGGGGGGTCCCGGGGCCGTGGGAGGGGTCCCGGGGCCGTGGGAGGAGTCTCGGTGTCGGGTGGGGGGGTCCTGGTGCTGGATGGGGGTGTCCAGGGGCCTTGGGGGGGATCTCGGTGCTGGGAGGTGCGCCCGGGGGTGGGGGGAGGCAGAGCCCCCGTGGGGGGCCCGCAGCAGGTTCTCAGTTGCCCGTTTTTCCCCCATTTCCCCACTTTTTTCCTCTTTTCCCCTCTCCCCCTCCCCCCCCCCGCAGGCACCGCCGGAGCTGAACCCGGGAAGCGGCCCCGCCGGGGGGGACCCCCCTGCCATGGAGCCCCCCGCCATGGAGCCCCCTGCCATGGAGCCCCCTGCCCACGCCTGCTGCTGCGGCTCCCCCACCCCCAGCCCGAGGGGCCCCTCCGACAGCGAGGCCGAAGGGGGCGGGGCCGGCTCCCCCCCGGAAGCCCCCAACCCCCCTCGAGCTCTCCCCGAATCGCCCCCAGGAGGGAAGCGGCCCCGGAAGGGGGAGGGGGGCGACGCCTCAACCAGCGACGGTGATCGCCTCTTTGCCCAAAAAGTGAGTTTTTCGCAGCAAAACGGAGAAGCACCCCCACACCCGGGGGGTACCTGCCTCAGTTTCCCCACCTGAAGCAGGTGGGAGGGGGAGAAGCATGGGGGGGGGGGCCTGACCATCATCCCCCTCTCCTCTTCCTCACAGTGCTGGGAGCTGCGGGGCTTCATCCGGCCGCTGGCGGGGCTGCTGGAGGGGCTGAAGGGGGGGCGATACGACAGAGGTGGGTGCCCTCCACCCTCTCCCAACCCCCCCCCCCCAGTTCCCCCCTCCCCCAAAGGAGGACTCAGGGGTTTCGGGGTCCCCCAGGGCTGAGCAGCTTCCAGCAGAGCGTGGCCATGGACCGGATCCAGCGGATCATCGGGGTCCTGCAGAAACCCGAGATGGGGTGAGCATGTGTCCCCCCCCCCAAAAAAAACCCTCCCCTCCCCCCCGTGGGGTGCCCCCCCCGGCTGCGGGGTGACCGCTGGCTCCCTCCCCCCACAGCGGCCGGTACCTGGGGACGCTGCTGCAGGTCGAGGGGATGCTGAGGCTCTGGTTCCCCCACGTCGCCCCCAGACCCGCGCAGGACCCCGCCCCCCCCCGCCGCCGTCGCCCCCCCGCCGGCCCCCCCGGAGCCCCCCGCTGCCGCCGCCGCCGCCTCGCCGGGGACACCCCGGGGACGTCGCCTCGGGGGGGGAACCCCCGCTGCCCCCGCACCGCGACCCCCGCGCCGGATGCCTGACCCCCGCGCCCCCCCGCCGGGGGGGGTCCCTCCTGGGTGTCTTGGGTTTTGCCTTTTTTGGATGATTTTTTTTTTTAATTTGTGGACACTGAGACCTGCGGGCGGGGCCGTCCCGGGGGGGCGGGGAGCCGCGAGACCCCCCCTCGGGGGGGGGGGTGGTGCCTTCGCCGGAGCGGAGCCCCCTCTCGTGGGGGGTGGGGGGGGGCAGGCCCCCCCGCCTGGCTCGTGCCTTCCCCCGCGGGGGGCTTCGGGCGGGGGGAGGGGGGGTCGTGTTTTTGTGCCCCCCCCCCCCCCTCCCTCCACCCCAAAAAGCGGGGCTGCCCCACGGCCCGGCCCTGCTGGAAGCAATAAACGCCGCGGGAGCGGCCGGGGCCGCCCGGTGCCGGTGTCCTCTGTACGGGGGGTGGAGGGGGAAGTCAGAGCCGCCCCGCCCCGTGCATGGTGCCCCCCCCCGCGTGCCCTGCATGGCGCCTCCGGTCCCCTCTGCTGTGGGGCAGGGCCATCATCGGGGGGGGGGCAGGCCCGGTGTCCCCGATCGCTCCCACGGGGCCCCGAGGCCCCGCCCCGGCCGCAGGCCCCACCTCTCAGCTCCGCCCCTGTCCCCGCCCCACCTCCCAGCTCCGTCCCTGACTCTGACCCACGCCTCAGCCCCGCCCCGACTCCGCCCCACCTCCCAGCCCCGCCCCTTGCCCGCAGCCCAGACCCCGCCTCCTGCCCCTCACACCGCTGCCACGCCCCCGCCTCGATCGCGGCGCCCTCAGCCACCCCCCCTACCGCGGCCCCGGGCGCGACTTCCGCTTCCGGGGGCGCCGAGTGAGTGGGGGCGGCCGCGGCTCCTCGGGGAAGGTCCCGGCCCGATCGCGACGTGCGCGGCACCGGGGGGGGGGGGGATCCGGCGGGGGCGGGAGAGGACAGAGCCGGGACCTGGGGGGGGCTCCGTTGGGGGGGGGAGCACTACCGGGTCGCGCGGGGTGGAGGGGGGTGGGGGTTGGGGCCGGCCCCTCCCGGGGTGCCCACCCACCCACCGTCCCGCTCCTCGGCAGCGGAGCGGCGGCCGCCATGGCGAACCACCTCCGCTTCGTGGGCCGCACCGTCATGGTCCAGAACGGCAACGTGGAGGCGGCCTACGGCGCGCTCACCAGGTACGGGGGGGCCGCGGCGCTTCGGAACGTAACGGCCGCGCTAATTGGGCCGGGCGTGATCAGCGCCCGGCTGGGGTGCGGCTGCTGCAGCCCCCGGCGGCCCCGGGGGTGGGCTCGGAGGGGGCGTACGGGGGCTTTTCGGGCTGCTTCAGGCCCCCGAGGGCCGCGCGGGGCCCTTCCCCCCCGCTCTCCGCCCCGGTGCCTCTGCGGGTGCTGGCTTCGTTACATTAATTAATAAAACAAGTGCAAAAGGGTGCAGAGGAGGAGGCGGGGCTGTGGCGGGACGCTCCACCCCCTGCCACGCCCCGACACACCCCACCCTGCCCGCCCACCTTCGTTCCCCCCACCATAACGAATCCCTCAGGGCGCGCGCTCCCCTCCTCGTGCCCCGCGGAGCGCGCTGACCCCGTGACACCACCGCCCCGAGCGGTGCCCGGTGTCGGGGGGGGGGGGGGCGGGGGCCGCTCCCCCTCCTCACCTCTCCGCGCCCAGGCCCGGCCCCCGGCCGCGCTCCGGCTCCCCGGGCGGGGCGGCTGGCCGGGCGGGCGGGCGCCTGACGCGCGTCTCCCGCAGGATCCTGGCGCAGGACGGGCTGGCCGAGGCGGTGAAGCGGCGGCGCTACTACGAGAAGCCGTGCCGGCGGCGGCAGCGCCTGGCCTACGAGGCGTGCCGGCGGGTCTACAGCGCCGAGATGGCCCGCAAGATCGCCTTCCTGGCGCGGGGCAGCCGCCGCGACCCCTGGCTGGGCTGCTAGCGCCGAAATAAACGCCCATCCCCGCCTCATTTCGCTTTAATTACGGCTAATTGAGGGGGGGGGGGGGGGTGTTGAGCCGCGGCGTCGCCGTCCGCGCGCGGGAAAAGGGAGGGGGCGGGGTGTTTCGCCAATCACGTGATGCGGCAGAGCTACGCCGCCTTCCGGCCCGTTCCGCGCCCGCCTCTTTCCCGGCGCCCCCCGCGCGGAGCGGGCGCGCAGGCGCAGCGCGGCTGTTTCCGCTTCCGCCCCGACGCGCCGTCGCCGTCAGGGCCGCAAGACCGGGCCGGGGCCTACCGGGGCCGCGCCCCGCCCGCTCCGGTGAGGGGACGGGGGGGGCCGGGCGCGGGCCAGCGCGGAGCCGTTCGCTGCGCCGGGGGTCGCGGGGCGTTGAGGGGGGGGGTTGCCGGTAGCGGTGCGGAGCTGCGGCCGGGCCCCGCGGCGCGGGGTGCGGGGGCCGCCGGCAGTCCCCTGGGGGAGCCGCGGCTGCGGGCAGGCGGCGGGGCCGAGCCCTTCTCCCGCTCCCCGGGGGAGGCTCCGCGCCCGCTGGGCCCCTGCGCGTCTTCACCTTCACCTCCCGACGTGCGCGGTCGCTCCCGGCCGCGCCCGGGGCCGGGGGGCCGGGGCCGGCGGAGCCGATCCCCGCTCTCCCGGTGAGACGCCGCCAGACCCGCCACGCTGCCCCGGGCGCCTTCCTAGGCTGCGGGAGCTCGGGTTGAGCCCCGAGTGCGGGGCCGCTGCCTCCAGTGGCGCGGAGCCGCCGGTCTGTCCCCGCGCTCATTAACGATTTCCGCTTCTCTCCGGTCCCCGCGCTGTCCCGCAGCGTCGGAGCTCGCAGGTGAGCCCCGGTGGCAGCGTTCTGCCGGGCCGTGTCCGGCGCTGAACCCCCCCGAGAGAAACCCGCGGTGCGAGGCGGAAGGCGGCGGAGGTTCCGGGGCTTTCGGCGGCTGGGGGGCAGGAGCGCTCTCCAGAGCGGGCGCGGGCCCCCCCGTCGCTGCCTGCAGCCCGCGGGTTCGCTGCTGCTGTTCGCAGACCCCAAACTGAGCAGCGCTTCGTTAGAAACGATGCCCGGGCTCGGAATTCGCAGTTTCAGGGTCGATAACCGTGTTTGAGGGGGTTTCTGTCAGACCCGCGCCGGTGCCGGGGCTCTGCGGGCTGTTTGGCGTGGGGAGGAGATGCCGGGGCCAAGCACGTTTCCCTGAGCAGATTTGCTCCGGTTTCCCGAGCGAGGAGACTCGGTTTCCAAATCAGAGCCTGGGCGCGTAATTCGGCGTTGCTGCACCTGCAGCCTGGGATGGACAGTGTGAGCACCGCTAACGAGGAACGGGGAGAAATACTTGCTTGGAAAAATCGGTGGTTCCGGCTCCGCCAGCGGTTGGAGCAGCGAGCAGAGCGGCGGCCGGGCGCGTGCGGAGCCGTTACGCGTCGGTGAAGCGGAGCGTGCTCAGGGCAGTTTGTGACCCTCCCGGGGAAGAGGACAGTTAAGGGCGAGCGGGCGCCTGCGAGGTTTCTCTGCGTCCGCTCGAAGCGTCCCGTAGCTCGTGCTGCGTGAGGCAGGCTGGCAGCCGCTCTGCTGATATCGCCGCGTGCAGGCTCGTGGGCCTGGAGGCGCGGTAGGAGCTGGCCAAGCAGCCGTGGAAAGGACGGGGAGAAGCTCAGAGAGAAGCCGAGGTGTGAGGGGACGCCCCGAGACCAAACGTTCCCGTCCCGTTTGTGGGGATCGGGGCGTGGAAGCGGAGCCTGAGCTGGAAGGACCGGAACGGTGCTCGGTGCTCGCCGCGTGTCCTCCCGCGGGGCACGTGCGAGGTTCAGGGCTTTCCCCGCAGCGCGGTCTGCGAGCGCGGTTTGCCGTCGTTAAGGCCTGATGCCGCGTGGTGTCTGCTGGGGTCGCGGGCTCCTCGCTGCTGAGCCCCTTCCCCTGCGTGTGGCTCGTCGAATTTGAGCTGGCCTTGTAAAAGCAAGGGAGCGAAAGTCGTCTCCGAGGGCTTTCCCCGCTCCTGAGCTTCCTCACGAGGGACAAAGGCGCAGCGCCAGAGCGAGGACGGTCTGATGCTTCATTTTCCAGTCTGTGGTTTGCTCCTCTGTCTGCTTTACAGGTACGAGCGAGACCACTCGGTTCAGCTCCTGGCAAAGATGTCGCTCTCCAAGAGGGAACTGGATGAGCTGAAACCATGGATCGAGAAGACGGTGAAGCGAGTCCTGGGGTTTTCGGAGCCCACCGTGGTCACCGCAGCGCTCAACTGCGTCGGGAAGGGCATGGACAAGAAGAAAGCAGCCGGTACGTCCCACGGGCTCCAGCCCTGCCCCTGCAGCCGCTCGTCAAGGTGGTCAGACCCCTTGGTGGAGCAGATGGCTGCACGCCAAGCCTCAAATCACCTGGGAACGGCCTCGGATCGGGTCGAAGCTCGCTCCCGAGAGAGCGAGCTGCTGCGGGGCCGGTGCTGGTTTCGTCGCCGGTGGTGGCTGGCAGCGTCTGGGGGGCGAACGCCGTCCGTGCAGGCGTGGGATCTGCCGTGCGTGGAGCTGGTTTAGTAAAACAAACCCAACCCCTCGGGACTGGAAGGTCTGGAGCATGCGTGGGGGTGACTGGGACTCGGCCTCGGTGAGGCAGGGGTGAGCACGGGCAAGTTCACGCGGCCGGTGAGGCAGTGTCAGAAGCCCTGGAATGTATTACAAAAACTGAGGAAGTAAAATGAATTCAAGGCCTCTTTTTCTAAAAAATCCAGAATTATAATCAAACCCGTGGTGGTTTTTTTTGAGTGTTGGAGTCCTGTTTATTTGTGGTCGAGGCCTGGGCTCCCGTAATCCCTCGGAGTTTAAAGCTCCTGAGCACAGGACCCGCAGCTCCCCGAGGCCTCCGGAGCCCAGTCGCGGGCCCCACTGCCTGAGCAGGGCTGAATCCGCTTTTAAATCGGTGTCTGCAGCTTCGCAGCCATCCCTGCGACCTCCCCGCTCTCCCGAGCAGCGCGTTCTGAACGTACACAACCCCTGCTCTTTTCCAGACCACCTCAAGCCCTTTCTGGACGACTCCACGCTGCGATTCGTGGACAAGCTCTTTGAAGCGGTGGAGGAAGGCCGAAGCTCCAGGCACTCCAAATCCAACAGCGACCGGAACCGGAAGCGAGAATTGAAGGTGATTATTGATTATGGATTGCTTTTTTCTTTTATTTTTGCTCTGTGGTTCGGTGGCTGTGGAGGCAGCACTGGTACTCTGGCACACTTTCCTCTTCCAGAGGGGTACATCTCGTAACGCTTTAAAGTTCAAGAGAAAAGACTCTTCTCCATGATGAAGTGTGTGAGCCTTTACCTTTTGGTTCTCTCTGCCTTCTGGTGAGGTGGTGGCCAAGGTGGGACCTTGGGCTTTTGATTTCTTTAACAATCTGCGCCAGGCTTGCGCAGCGGAGTGACTTCCCGGGGCGCCATCTCTCCGTTTTCTTTCGTGCTCTTTGCTGTGGCGTTGGCAGTGCTGTGTTTTCACTGGGAGCCCGGGGCGGGTGCTCCCAGCCACTTCCCGTTGCTCTTCCCGGCCCAGAGGCGCCGTGTTTCGCTCTGCCAGCCGGCTCTCCCCGTCAGCGAGCGAGCGGGGCTCTGTGGTGGGCGATCTGATGGGTTTTCATTCTCTTCTTCCACCCGGAATCAACAGAGGGTGATTTTTGACAAACCCTGTCGTGGCACGAGGTTGATCACTGCAGGGGTTTAATAGCTCGCTGGCGTTTCTCCCACCTAACGCTTCTCTGGGCTGGTGGGCGTCTCGTGCATCCAAGCCTGTTTTCACCTCCTTTCTTCTCTTGAAGACCTCCCTCACTATCTTCTGGAACTGCGTTTTTTCCGTCACTCGCATACCGCGTTTCAAAGGGGCGTCTCGCCACGCTGCTCCCCGCTTACAGAGTAAGTTTCCTTTCACTTTTTCGGAGGTTCCTGGCTTGCATCGATCTGTGTTTCTCTCCGACAGTTTCAGTCAGCACTTAACCTCGGTGAGGCAGAATAATCCCGCTGGGGATTTGGAGCTCTTCGGGTGTGCTGGGAGACAGCTGCCTCCACTGCCTGGTTTCAGTTAGAAGCTTGCTTTTTTTCCCAGTATCTGGCTGAGGCTGTAACTGGTGCCAGAAGCGGTCTCCTCCGGGGCCGGGTACGTTCACCGGTTAACGAACGGTGCGTTCAAACAGCTTCCATCCCACGGAGCTGGTACGGCCTGAGGAGCAGCGCTGGGGAGGGTTGGGTTCGGGTGTCCCAGCCCCCTGCGAGCGGTGGCAGCTGAGAAGGGCCTCAGTCTTCTGCAGCTTTCGTGGTGCCAAGAAGGATCTTTCCAAGAAGTATCTCCGTGCTGCGGTTCCACTTCAGCGTGGGTGTCGGGCTGGCGCCGCCGCACGCTGTGCCGAGCTGCCACGGGGCCGTCGGACAGCGAGGTTTCGGCTGCGCTGGTGGATCCCAGCTGCTCCCCTCGTGCTTTTGGCTGCTTGGGGAGATGGCAGAGAGACAGGGACGTCGTCGCTCCGGTCGCTGCTTGGCTCTTCGTGGTGGCGGGACTGCAGGCCGCAGCCTGCCAGGGCGACTTCTGCAGCCCCGTGGCACGGCCAGCGCGCGTGGATCCCACCTTCCTGCACAAGCTGAGTTTGGATTGTGCCCACCTTCGGGCTGTCTTGTTCTCCCATCGTCCTCTGGCCGCTGCAGGACAGGGGGAGGGAAGGGAGCAGCGTTCTGCTGCAGAGGGGATCTCTTGCTGGCGGAGTGGAGCAGGGATGGGGCTGGGTGTGGAGCGGGTGATTCCTCTCTGGTGAAGCATCTGCTGGGTTGTCTCGCGTGACCGCAGACGGCCGGCGGTGTTCTCGGCTTCCCAGCTGCCCCGAGAGCGGGGCTGGGAGGCGGCGGAGCAGACCTGTCCTCTTCTCTTGGCTCCTGGCACAGGGGCGGGCGTTCCGCCTGCCGAATCGTCAGCCTCTCTCTCCGGAATTACACTTCTTGGAGGTCCTCCATCGAGGTCTAGATCTGTCCTGGCCCTGCTGTAACACGAGATGGTCTAGGGAGGTTGTCAGATCACGGCCACGCTTGGAGACTGCCTTCCCCCCAGCGCCAGCGCAGGTTTTAGAGTCGAATGTGTGCTTGCAGGCTTTGATCTTGTAGCAGCGAGCAGCGGATTGATCCAGAATGCTGCTCACTGGTCGCGTCTTCGGCGCGCTGCCTGGCCTGCCTTCTCTCTCCTTGGTTAATTCCTGTGGGGTAGGTCGTTGCTTGGGAAGTTTCAGGAACTGAAACGTAACGGTTTACACACTTTATACTATGGGCAAGTCCTTTCTCTTGAACTTGTAGGTTTTCCAAGAAGTACCTGTGTCTGGATGAGGAAGTGTCCTTGTAGAATATGAACCGTTATAGTGAAGAAGGGATTGCAACTAACGCTTACAACCGGTGTGTATATTTTCTTTTCAAATAACACCTTGTCACACACACTGCAGTAACACGGTCGCATGGACAAATCCAGTTTACAGTACACAAACCAGGCACTGACGAGACGAAATCCGCGGCGGCAGGCTCGCAAGCTGGGGCGTGCTCGAGTGGCGCGCCTTCCCGGCTCCCCGAGCGCAGAGCTCCGTGTGGAGCGCACCTCGCCTTTTATTTTGTGACGCTCACGCTGCGTGCAAGACCGTCAGCGTGGCCGGTGCTCCGCCTGCTCTCTGAGCTGCGCTTCTCCGGAGCGTCTCGGTTTGAGCGCAGCGTCTTTGGAGCCGAGCTGGAGGCGCCTGGGTCGGGGCGTGAGGGAACGCTGCAGGCGTCCTGACCCGCCCTGGCTCTGGGGCTGCACCCTGCTTTTGGGGAGGATGTGGTAGGGCAGCGCAGCTGCCTCCACCAAACCCTCTGAAGTTGGTGGAAGACGTGGAAACCATTTTAGCCCAGTCAGCTCAGCTTGTGGGTGGGCTTTTTCCATCTCTGGGTGGCTGAGTGAGAACTTAAACCTCCTCGGTGCCAAAAACCCTTTGAGTGCCTGAGAGAACGATGGCGGCTTTGGTGCAGGCGCATCCCTGAGGTGTCTCCTGTCCTTGAAGCTCTTGCGTGGATCGTCACTGATGCTTCTCTGGTGGGGGACCAGGGCACGGGCTTCACGCGGCGTTAGCAATAGATCAGCCTGCGAGTGCCGCCTGGAACCTCTGCACCGCAGCGCTGGCCGTGCAGTGCCGGATCTGATCCGTGTGCTGGTTTCTCATCTCAAAACACTGGCCGTGAGGAGAAGTCTTTGTTTTTAACCACAGTTTTCTCCTTCTCTTACGTTAGGATGTGTTTGGTGATGACTCTGAGGTATCCAAGGAATCTTCCAGCGTCAAGAAGCGGCGCATACCGCGATTCGAGGAGGTTGAGGATGAGCCAGAGGTCATTCCGGGCCCGCCGTCGGAGAGCCCTGGGATGCTGACCAAGCTGCAGGTCAGTCTGCCCAGGCCGTGTTACGTGAGCTCTGCCCCAGAACAGAGCTGCCCTGCCCGAGAGCTTGAATCCCACCACGGTTTAGCGTTTACTTCATCTTAATTCGTGTCACAAGCTGAGCAAGCAAACGGCAAGTTGCTTTGGACTGTCCTTTGCCTGTGTCGGCTTCACAAGGCTCGCTGCCGCTCGTGCGTTAGGATAACGATAACGTGGAGCCTTCGCGTGGGGGAAAATGTGGGCCTTCCCTTCGCGTAAGCTGGAGTAAGTGGTCTTGGTGGAGAGTGCCTGTGCTGTTGGATTCCTCCTCTGCGGCTGGAGGTGTTGAGTAGAGCGGTTTGACGCGATTCTGTTCCCACTAAGCTGGCTTGCGCACGTTTGCAGCGGTGGAAGGGTGCTGAGGACCCCTGCTCTCCTGCTGACCGAGGGACGGAAGACTCACTGTCTGATTCTCTTTCCGCAGATCAAACAGATGATGGAGGCAGCCACCCGGCAGATCGAAGAGAGGAAAAAGCAGCTGAGTTTCATCAGTCCTCCAACACCACAGGTACCTGCAGGAAGCACCGGGCAGATCCCGTGGTCCCCGTTTCAGCTGTTGACGGGGTGTGCTGGGACAGACACGTAACAGAAATTCCTTCTCTGCCGACAGCCCAAAATTTCTTCTTCGTCCCAATCGGAACGTCTCCCCATCGGCAACACGATCCAGCCCTCCCAGGCAGCGACCTTCATGAACGATGCCATTGAGAAGGCCAGGAAAGCCGCGGAGCTGCAGGCCCGAATCCAGGCTCAGCTGGCGTTGAAGCCAGGGCTCATCGGCAACGCCAACATGGTGGGGCTGGCCAACCTGCACGCGATGGGGATCGCGCCGCCGTGAGTACCTGCCGCTTGCTGTGTAGTCCTGACGAGCGTAACGCCAGAATGCCGGTGGAGGGTCTGACCAAAGGTTTCTCCAGCGCCGCTGGTTCCCTAGCAGCGGCCTTAACGGCTGCTGAAGGAACAAATTTTGTTTTAAAGAGGTGAAATGGAGGTTACGCTTTCCGTGGGTAAGACTCTCCCAACTTCTGCACGTGAGGTTGGAGTCTTTTCTGGTGCCGTAGATGAGACTTAGCGTTATGAGGAGGCCTGTCGTGAGTGGTGGGCTGGTTTGGTGCTTACCGTGGAAATGAAGCTCACGTTTTCTTTGAATTAATCCTCGTGTTTTAATGCAACGTATCTTGTCTTGCCGCCAGGAAAGTGGAGCTGAAGGATCAGACAAAGCCTACGCCGCTGATCTTGGATGAGCAAGGCCGAACTGTTGATGCGACTGGTAAAGAGATTGAGTTGACTCACCGCATGCCAACCCTAAAAGCAAACATCAGAGCTGTGAAGAGAGAGCAGTTCAAACAACAGCTTAAAGAAAAGCCCTCGGAAGATATGGAGTCGAACACTTACTTTGACCCCCGGGTCTCCATAACCCCAGCCCAGCGTCAGAAACGCACCTTTAAGTTCCATGAAAAAGGCAAATTTGAGAAAATTGCCCAGAGGTTGCGCACGAAGGTATTTGAGGTCTTGCCATGCTAACTGACAGCACAGAAGTGAGGGTTCGGTTCGGGATGGGAGTTGACTCTCCTCTCCCGGGATGTGAAGGGAGCTCTGTTGGCTTTGAGTAAGAAGCTTTTCAGTGAAGTCACCTGAAACTTTTCTGTCGGCATCGTTCGTGTTGGAGAGGGAGGCGTCCACATTAGAACCTGCGTGTGGAAAACGTTCTCTTACAGCTTGAGGAAAGACAAAATCTAATTAATTTTTTTATCTAAAAGCCTGAACATTCCCAAAGAGAACAGACCGTTTGCTAGCCAAGTGTTCTTTCCCCAGAAGTGATCACCCTAGAGGTGGAGATTTAAAGGAATCTTGGTAAAATGCCTGAGTTCCTGGGGAGATGGGGAGAGAGTAGGCAGAAAAGTCCAGGGAAGTGATGCCTAGGGAGACATTCCTTTGGGATCGCTCTGTGTTCCTAGAAGGCTCAGCAATAAGAGCAGATTTTTGGCCGGTTTGCGAGCTCCTGCAAAAGCACTCCACCGTCGTGTGCTGTGTGGTTTCTTCCACAGTCTGCTTCAGATTGTTTAAAAAAAATATAACTAACTTGGCAGGTGCAGACGTATTGTGCTTTTCCTGAAGGCTGTGCTAGTTTGGAGTGACCTTCATGTGCCGTATTCCTCTCCTTGTCCTCAGGCTCAACTAGAAAAACTGCAGGCAGAGATCTCGCAGGCTGCCAGGAAGACAGGGATACACACTTCCACCAAGCTGGCCCTTATTACCCCGAAAAAGGAGCTGAAAGAGGGGGAGATCCCGGAGATAGAGTGGTGGGACTCCTACATCATCCCTAACGGCCTGGACTTGTAAGTAGTGGACGTGCCAGGGTGTGATCGTTCTGCCGCAGGAGGCGACGCGGGGAGCTTCTCAGGGGTGGCATAGTGGTCCGTTGAGCTCGGGGGTAAATCAGGCCGGATGCGTCTGCTTGAGCTGTCAAATTCCACCTCCCTCGTCCCTGAGGTCCAGCTGGGCACTGGGTTTGCTCCCAAAGTCTCTCTTGGGGCCGGTGGCCGGCAGCCACCCTGCTCCCTTCTTGGAGGCAGCGTTCCCCCAGCGACTGAGGCGTTAAGAGGGATTTTTTTGGCCCAAAGTTGGTGGTGTGTTTTGGTTTTTCTGAAGCGTGAGCGTTCCGTACGAGTCTTGCTCACGGTGAAGCCTCCCTCCTAACCATGAGGTGTGGGGGGATATTAATGCTGCGTCACTGCGAGTCTCCTTCGGCACATCGAGCTCTGATCGGCGCTTCGGGCAGGGGTTTGGCTGTGTCACCTACCCGCCACGGCTGGCCCAAGGGGACCGTTTGGGCGGTGTTTCCATGGCTTGTGTTTAAGGGAACGTGGGAATTCAGGCTGCGAGGTTTGCAATGACGCCCGACTCTCTGCTTTCTAGAAAAGGTGGAACGTCTTCAAAGAGAGACGAGTACTTTGGGATCACAAACCTCGTGGAGCACCCAGCGCAGCTCAGCCCGCCAGGTACTGCTGCAGTCTGGGTCGACTTTGCTGTTAAACGAGACACGACGTACTCCGAGCAGCCGGGCACCTGCAAGCCCTCGCTTGTAGCACTGAGCCCGGCCTCTCCTGTCCCTGCGAGGAGACGAAATTGTGCAAAGACTAATCTGAAAGCTCTGCAGACAAAGCTGAAATTGGGAGGGGGTCTCTGCCCTGTTTGTTGAAACTTGATATAAAACCTGTAGCGGTTACCAGGAGCTTGCTTACGTGTTAATGGCCTGCTCTGTGCTCGCTGGGCAGCCGTGCGGACACGAGCTCCTCATCTCCAGCAGGCTGGTTTTGCCCTGAGGAAGGGACAGAAAATAACCACACAGCATTTTACTTTACAGTAAAGTCAAAAAATAGCCAAAACCTGTTTTCCTGGTTCTGTGTTTGGTGCCAACGGCCTGCAGCGCCGCAGAGGTCGGGTGTGTCAGGGCGGTGGATGTATTGTCCATGAGCGTGGATATAACGGCGCGTGGCTTGGCTGTAACGGTTGCGGGCAGTGTTCTCTCTTGCTTCAGAAGCTGATTTATGTTCATCTTGCCTCGTTTCTCTTCCCAGTGGACAGTGACACACCAGTGACCCTAGGTGTTTATTTAACTAAGAAAGAGCAGAAGAAATTGCGGCGACAGACTCGGAGAGAAGCCCAGAAGGAGCTGCAAGAGAAAGTCAGGCTGGGCCTGATGCCTCCGCCGGAGCCCAAAGGTAAATGATGGCTGCGAGCAGAGCTCCGGGCGAACGCGGGTCCTCAGCCGACAAGCCGGCGCCCAGGGCCAAGCGGGGACGTGGCTGGGAATGCTGCAGGCAGCACAGCCTCTATGGAATTGCACGGATCTGCGTGTTGGTGTGATCCGATACCTGCCTGTACGGTCGGTTTCTGAGCCTGCGAGCATGCCCGGTGTTTCTGTGCTTGACCGTTACGGCACGCCGGTGTCCAACAGGAGCCTCTCACAGCTCCCTCCCGTTTCCCTTGCAGTAAGAATTTCAAACTTGATGCGAGTACTGGGGACGGAAGCTGTTCAGGACCCAACAAAAGTGGAAGCTCACGTGAGAGCGCAGATGGCGAAGAGACAGAAGTAGGTGGCACGCTGTACCTTTTGTACCTTTTTTTTTTTTCTTGGTCATTTTTAGATGGATTTAGTGGTGGTGCAGCATTTGTAGAGAACAAAATCCTTGGAACTGAAGCAGAAGCAGCGTGGTGGTCTGCGTGTTGCTCCCATAGCCTGTTTCAGCTGCCTGGAATGGCCCCCGCGGCCCGCCGGGCCGTGGCAATCCGCTCTTCCCACTGGAGAGGGGCCTCGTGCCCTGTATTAAAGGAGTTTCTTACCGTGCTGACAATCGCTGTTGCAGTTGTTACTAATGAATATTTTCAGGGACAAGACCGAGGATGAATTGGACCGGTGACTGGATTAAAAAAGCCCGCGTGCTTTTAATTCAGGCAGGTGCAGGCAGAAATCCGGGCAGGAGCTGCAGCTGCTTTGGGATCTGCGGACTCTGTGCTTAGAAGAGAAGGATCCATTTCGCTGCCGTAACGGGTACACCGTAGGCTGCGTTTTGCTTACTGCTGCGTTTCTCTTTGCATCCAGAGCTCACGAAGAAGCAAACGCTGCGAGAAAGCTCACGGCAGAACAGCGAAAAGCGAAGAAGGTTAAAAAGCTGAAAGAAGACGTTTCGCAGGGAGTTCACATAGCTGTGTACAGGTGAGGGCTGGGCTGGGCGCGATTCATCGTGCATCTCTTTCTAAGTACACCTCAGAAATGCCCTGTAGGAATGTGCTGATAGAGAGGAGCAGCCTTCAGTAGCAGGACCGTGCACCCGCTCATCGGGTTTCCATCGAGCACTGAAGAATCCCGGCCTGTAGCAATGACACTGTCCCCAAAGACACGTCCGTTAACTCCGTCCCTAACTCATCCTGTTACAGCCGAGCGCAAAAACCACGTCGGGTTTGGAGCGTTTCGGCTGGGATTGCAGTTTCGGATGAGGAGAGCTGTTTCCCAGCTGCCAGAGCTAACCTGGTGCACTGATGTCCCGGAATCGGGAAACTTCCCAGGTTTAAATGAAATGGGGATGGGAAGGGGCGGACACAGCCTCTCTGAGCAGGCCGATAACAACTGCGCGTCACGTCGAGGTGTGGGTAGAGCCCCTGCGGAGCTGGAGAAGGAAATGCTGGACCCAGTCGAGGCAGGGTAGGGAGCTCTTACGGCTGGTGATAGCAGTCCTGTTCTTCCACAAACATTTGTGTTTTTTTCCCTATCCGTAGGGTCAGAAACTTGGGCAATCCAGCAAAAAAATTCAAAATCGAGGCGAACGCTGGCCAGCTGTACTTAACAGGCGTGGTGGTTTTACACAAAGATGTCAATGTGGTCGTGGTAGAAGGAGGTGAGGACTTCCGCGGAAGGTGCTTGGTCACAGCGTAGCGTTGAAAAGCTTGCCTCTAGCGAAAATTACCGTGAAAATTTGTTGACTGAGGGTTGCGGAAGGACAAGGAAGTGAGGAGGCCGCTTAAAACTCCCTTAATTACAGCTCTAATGGGGTTAGCGCTGACTGCGGAGCGTGCTGTAATCCAATGGGAAACCCAGCGCATGCGATGTTGAGGGGAAAAGCACGCGATTTGAATCCTTGACGCTCTCTGAGCGGATGCTTAGAGCAAGGAGAGCCTCAGCTCCCGGTCTGGCGCGGTTCCTCATGGTTCGCATGCTTCCAAGTCACCTTGGTGAGGTGTTGAAGATCCTGTTTGGCAGCAGGAAGTCCCAAGGTGGCTGAGAAAGCTGAGTGCCATGCCAAGGGATGCAGGGAAGGCTTGGCCTCGCCGACGGCGTTAGCCTGGCTGCTCTTTACCTGCCATGCCTGCGTGGCTGGGCACGCCGGGAAGTGTTTGTGGGCATCGTTTGGCTTTGGCTGCCGTTTAGAACTTCCTAAAAACTGATGTTTCAAGGACTTTAGTGAACGCTGAGTCTCCATTCTTCCCCAGGCCCGAAAGCACAGAAGAAATTCAAGCGTCTTATGCTTCATCGAATAAAATGGGACGAGCAAACATCGAACACAAAGGGAGAGGGTAAGTGTAAAACTGTGCAGAGGGGTGGTGAAGTGGCTCTTCCGCTGCCTTCGGGATTAAAATTAGCTTAATTGGTTGTTGTTTTTTTAGATGATGATGAGTCCGACGAGGAGTCCGTCAAGAAATCAAACAAATGCTCTCTAGTGTGGGAGGTGAGTCGTGGGCGTAGCTCAATCCGGGGGGCGTAGGCTGACAGTAGCTCAGGCAGAAACGTTTCAAGGCTTCGGATCGGACACAAACCTGCCACTCTGAATTTTTCCGTAGCGTTTCTTGAGCCATAGCAGAACTGGGAGCGTCTCCCCTGCACGGTGCTCGTGCAACGCTCCCCCTAGTCATGCCTCAGCCTGGAAAAACCTTTATTCCCGGGCTCGTGAGTCACTCGGAGCCACTTTTCCCCGGAGAGGGCTCGGAAAGCGTCCCCTTTCTCCTCCCCAGGGCACAGCAAAGGACCGCAGCTTCGGCGAGATGAAATTTAAGCAGTGCCCCACGGAGAACATGGCACGGGAGCACTTTAAGAAGCACGGCGCCGAGCACTACTGGGACCTGGCCCTCAGCGAGTCGGTGCTGGAGTCCACAGACTGAGGCGAGGCGGCCGCCCCCTCCCCACACCGCAGCCCCCCGCCGGCGCTCGGACAGCCCCCTCCTCCCCTTGCTCTCCTCAGCGCAGCGATTAAAGACATATTTTTTAAAACAAATGACCGTTAAGGATTGTTTTTGGGGTAAAGGGGGGTGGAGGGGGGGCGGCGGAGCCTGCCTGCCCCTGGGTTTTGCCTTCGCTCTCTGTGGAAAGACGGGGGGGGGGGGGGCATCCGCTGTCAGGGGCTTCCTGAGGGAGGCGAGGGGCGCGGGCCGCCCTAGGGGGTCTGGCGGTGCCAGCAGCCGCCTCCTCCTTCTTTATTTATACCATAAAATGGTTTTTTTTCAAAAGCCGAAGCTGTTTTCCAGCCCTGGTGTCGCGCCCGGGCCTGGCGCCCCCCTCCCGGCTGGGGGCGGCCGCCATCTTGCAGGGCGGGGGGCGGCACGGCGCATGCGCGCGCCGCCCGCGCAAAGGGGCGGGGCTCCCCGCGCAGGCGCGGTGTGGCCCGGCGGGGGGCGCATGCGCGGCGAGGCGGTGGCGCAGGCGCGGGGGGGGGGGGGTCGCCGCGGCGGCCCGTGTGAGGGAGCCCGGCACAAAATGGCGGCGGGGGGGCGGGCGCTGCGTGCGGGGGGGGCCGGCCGGTGACCGCGCCGCCGCTGCCAGCCGCCGCCCGGGGCTGCGGGACGGGCCCTGACGGGCCGCGGCCGAACGATCGCCCTCGGGGCGGCGCCTCCTCCCGCCGCCTCTCCTCGGCCCGGCGCGGAGGGCCTCCGCCTTCCCCGCCCCGCCGCCGCGGGCCCCGCCGCCTTCTCCTGAGGTGCCGCCGCCCGGGCCCCGCCGGGCCGAGAGCGGAGCGGGGAAGCGCCTCGCCGCCGCCGTCCGCGCGGCCCGCTTGGGCGAGCAGGGCGGGAAGATGGCGGCGGGCGGCGGAGGCGGCGGCCGGGCCTCCTCCTCCTCCTCCTCCTCCTCGGCCGCCGCCTCCTCGTCCTCGGCCGGCGCGCTGGAGGCCTCGCTCGACAGGAAGCTGCAGGCGGTGACCAACACGATGGAGTCCATCCAGGGCCTCTCCTCCTGGTGCCTGGAGAACAAGCGGCACCACAGCACCATCGTCTACCACTGGATGAAGTGGCTGCGGCGCTGTGAGTGCGGGCCGGGGGGCCCGGGCCGTGGGGAGGGGGCCTGGCTCTGGGGCGGGTGCTCGGCCGCCTCCTCGTAGCCGTGTCCCGCGTCGGGGGGGGGCGGGGGTGCGGGGTTGGCTGCGGGCGGGGGTCCCGCAGGCTGGGGGGGGGGTTGGGGGTCGGCAGGCTGGGGGGGGAGATGGGGGTCGGCAGGCTGAGGGGTCCGCGGGTCCGCAGGGACAGCGGGAACGGGGGTCTGCAGGCACAGGGAGATGGGGCGCAGCTTACGCGGCCGTGCCGGGAGGTTCGGACCCAGCGTCAGGCAGCAAACGGAGATCGGAGGTTCGGCGACAGCTCGGGAATCTGTCGGCGTCGCGTGGCCCCCGGGCAGGGTTTGTGCCTCAGCGTCGCCTTGTCACGCTTAGGAAAACACAAACTGCGCGGCTGCACCTGACCCGCGGCACCTTCGACCTCCCGAATTCTGCGTGCACTTGGCTGGGAGCGTCTGAAACCTTGTTTTGAGAGCTGGGGAGGGGGGAGATGCTTCAGCACTGTGGGGGTGAGGGGCTGGCGCTGTCCCTTGCCGCGGGCGTAGCAGCCTGGTCTGGGCACAAATCAGTATTGGGTGCCAACGGTCGGCTTGGGTGAGCGCCCGCGGGCGACGCGGCGGTGACCAGAGAGTGGGAAAGTTAATGTTTTCGCGAGTCTAAACGAGGCGGCGTTATCTCCGCTGTCTCGTTGCCGTGCGAAGGTTTTGCCTGTTGTCGCAGGAGTTGAAGTAAGCTTTGCCGTAAGGCTGAGATAACGTTCCCACCCCAAAGTGTCGCTCTGCTTTTTGCTAAACCTTTGGTAGGGTTTGGGATAGTTGGTTTTCTCTGTCGAGGCCCTGCAGAATGCAGAGGGCCCTTTTCCCCCAGAGTTTGATTTACATTTTTTCTTGTACGCCGTGTGATTAGAGAGAGGAAGGTGAGAGCCCGAGGGCTGTTCTCTGGTCCGTACCGACCTGCTGGTGAGGAGAAGCTGGCCCTGGTCCATCCTGCCTTGCTGTCCTTGCCCACCTCTCCTGGAAACCCTCTTCCCTCTGACAGCCCTTCTCACCGGGGGGTCCTGTGGGACTGTCTTCGGTCCCCTTCGCCCTCTTGCTCCAAGCACACCCCTTCCCAACGACTTCCAGCTCCCGTCTCTCCTCGGGATGTGCCGACTCCTCTGGGCTTGGCGGCTCTTGTGGCAGCTGCCCTTCTGGCTCCGCACTAGGACCTCGGTGAGCATCTCACTGTAGGTCAGGCACAGCACGACGCAGCTCCTCGTGCCCTGCCCGTACCTCAGGGCAGGTCCTCGCTATGCCCGGCCGGGAGCTGGGAGCCTTCGTGCCGGCGCAGCTCCCCCATGTTTATTGTCCTACAGCTGCTGTCCCGCTGGTTTGTGGAGCGGAGACTCTTCCCCGGGCTCCTGCTGCTCCTCTGTGGCTGACCTTTGTCTTTCAGCTCCCGGCCGAGGCAGCTGAGCTTCCAGAGACACTGCTTTGGCACTGCCCCTGCCTTCTCCTTTGCACTCCTCCACTACTCCTTCCCTCTTTCCCAGGCTCATCTAAAGGAATCTAATTGCTCCCACTTGCAGGGCCCTTGACACGCTGTTCCTGCCCCACCGGCTCCTGCCCCGAGCCCTTGGTACCAGCCTGGGCGTTTTGTTTTAGCTTGGTACGGGCGCTTTCAAGGCTTTCCTTGCGCAGCCCTCGTGAGGCTCTCCCCTCAGCACCCCTCGTGTTTGTCCCGGTTCCTCCATAAGCATCTCATCTGAGGTACCAGCTAAACCAGCCTTGGACAGTGGCCGTGATGCTGCTGTGCCCTGACCCCTGGTTGTTTGGTGATTTCCCACTTATGTGGGATTTTTTTCCTGCTTTTTCGTGGTACACTTCGTTTTCTGCCCCAAGGGCCTCGCAGCCTCTCCATGTTCTCACTCAGTGGGAAGCTGCGATCCCAGCCAGAAGACTCTGGTGGTACTAGTGGAGAGCACAGCTTGCCTTTGGGTTCCTTTCCCAGCTTTTAAATATGTGAACCCTAAAGCTGCTAAGAAAGCGTAAAAGCTGCTTTTTCAGGGGAGCTCCTTGTGCAGGACGGGTGCAGTGGGATTGGGGGCTGTATCTGGGTGCTCTGCCCAGGTGAAGGTGAAGGCGCCTGTGTGTGACCGGCGGGAGAATTGCCTTCGGATCTCCTAGATGCGCATCTCCGCTGCCTGTGAAACCCTGGAGTAGGGCAGTTCCTGCCCGGTGTCTCTCCAGCAATGCTGGCGTTGGGCTGAGGGTGGGTTCTTGCAGGAGGCTCGTAGAAAATGTCAAGTGTGGGGGGAAAAAAATTGGCCTTTTTATTCTTCTATAAATCGGGGTGAGTAGGCATTGGGCTGGCCGGCGGGGCGGTTGGTGCTCCGGCCTCGGGTGGTGAAGGGATTTTTCCTGAGCGTGGTGGTCTTGTGGGTGCTCCCGCTGCGAGGGGTGGTTGGTCCCTCTCCCCCCACACCCCTGAGAGGACGCGGCTGCGTTTTGCCGTGGGTATTTCCTAGCATCTGCGTTTTGCCGTGTCTCGCTGGATTTTTCTGCACTTTGCTGTTAGTGTTGCTTCAGCTGATGTGAAACGTCCATATTATCCAAAGAGGTGTGTGGCTGTTTGACAAAGAATTTGGGCCTTTGAGGAAAAAAAAAAAAAAAAAAGAGTGCTGGTATTTAAATAATTCTTTGATAATTTAAATTTAAATAAATGTCATCTCCCTTCCTGGGTCAAGGCTTGTCCTGAGCGCAGGCCGGGCGCGGCCGTGGTTGTTGGCCAAGAGCTGCACGACAGAAATGCCCCTGCGAGGTAACGCTGCGATAGCCGTACCCCTGGGACGTCCCTGTAGCGAGTCGAGAGCTGTCTTGCAGGAGGGTCGCTCGGCAGTGTGGTCACGCGAGCGGCTCTTAAATGTGAGTTAAACCGGCCACGTTGCGCGCCGAACGCCTGGAGAGGTCGGCTGGCGGAGAGGTCCTGACGCTGAGCAAAAAGCTGGGGTGGGCTCAGTTATAAAATTTCCTGTTTCTTGTCTATATTTCCTCTCCAGTTTAAGCTGAGACACGCTAAGAGTAATTGTGAAGCTGTTCACCTGTCAGATGCGGCCAGTTGCATAATGTGGCTGAAACCCCTGGCACAAAGTCCCTTTTGGACCCAAAAGGCACTTCGTTTGCCTTCGTGCGGCTCGTCCGTGGCCTAGGTGTTGGTCTAGCGTGGATTTTTCCTACTGTGCCGTGCGGGTGAATCTTGTTTTGTGAACATCAGCTCTGAATCGAGGAGCTAAATGGATTCTGCCTTGGCCGAGGTCTGTGTTCAGCCTGGTGGAGACGGTGGTGGAGGTGACGGTGCGAGCTGTGCCCTTTCCTGGTGGCATTTGCCTTGAAGCTGACTCTGGGCTTTGCTGCTGCGTTTGGAGGCTGCGTGTACATCGAATTGTTTAAATCAAAGGTCTCTATATCTTCGGGATCTATTTTGCGTTATGTCATAAGATCTGAAATCAGCGCTGTCTCTGCTGGTGAAGAACAATGCCAGGATGGAAAGAGCACCCAGTGACCAGGGGGTGAATTAGCAGGGGAGTGCTGCATTTTAATTAAATCACAGAAAGCCCGTTTTGATGGGATGGCGGTCTGACAGCTTACTGGGGCTGGTGTTTGGGGGAAAGCTGGCTCCGAATCGTTTCGGGAAGCCGGGCGAGCGCAGGACTGCTCCAGCTGAATGTTCAGTCCTCCGGGCAGAGCAGAGTGCTCCTCGCTCCGCTTCTCACTCCGACAACCAAACGCGGCTCCGCCATGTCAGGGTTGTGAATAACAGTTTCTGGTAGCAAATCCTTGGGCTTTTTGCGTTTGTTGCTATAAAAGCTGGTTCTGGGACATGGGACTTGAGGCTTCTTGACATGGCAGCTGCCGGAGCGGTGCTGGAGTAGCCTGGTGGGAAGGATGGAAAACACCTTCAGCAAAAAAATAGGTGAAAAATACGTGAGGAGCAAAGCTGCAGGTGAGAAGCCAGCTGCGGTGCTGGTGGAGGCAGCGGCCGTGCGATGCCTGGCGTGGGTCTCGCGCCTCTGGCCACGGGGAGCAGGGCCGTCCCGAGGGCTGGCTGTCCCCTCGCGCCACCGTGCTGTTCCTGCCTCGGGTATGGGGTGGGACGATGCTTCTCGCTCACCCACCGGTCTGTAGTGACACTCGGAGGGTGACAGCGACGAGCGGGAAGGATCAGTGCCACTTGTGGAGGCTCCTCGCTTGATGGCATCGACCTGTTGAGGACGTCACGATCTCTGTGTGTGTCCTCAGCTTTGCTCTCCCGAAGAGGCTGCCTTCTGTGAAAGAGGGTCACTTTGAACAAACAACTTGCTGAATTATCCCTTGGTATCAGCAGGTCAGTGTAGAGCTCCTACAGTCAAAGCGTTCCTGGCATCATCTGTGAAGCCAAGCTCGCTGCGTGTGGGGACACCTGTGCTAGGTGGGGGCAGGACCCGGCTCTGCCTGCTGGGTGCTGATCCCCCGCCCAGGATCGAGCCCCTCTGCAGGAAAGGCGTGTGGGAGCCCAAGCGGGAGTTTTGCACGGAGAGGAGTCCCGGAAGCACCGGTGTTTCGTGCCCAGCTTCCCGTATGCGAGCGTGCTGTGTCGTTTGTGAGCGGGGGTTCTCGGCCTGGCAGAAAGGCTTTTGAATAATTGCGTTTGGTCTAATAAAAATGAGCTAACCCCCTGTTTCTGTGGCCGCGCTCCTACCGTGGTGGACTCCCTGCCAGACGTCCGCCGGTGCCCACTGACCCTCTGCTCCACGTCGGAGGGAAACGTTGGAAACGAGGAGGGCAATAAAATTTGACAATTAGGTTCCAGTAAAAGCGCGTGAGCTTATTGTTGGCTGGAAAATAGTGGTGTAGTGGCGTGTCCTTAGGCACGGTCTGAGGCGCGAAGGAGTTGTGTGAAAATCCTGGCTGTATTTCTGGCTGGCTTTGAGCAGGACGAGGTCGCCGAGCGGCCGGAGACGCAGTCGCTGCGGTGGGTGCTTTGGGGTTTTCCTGCAACAAATGGTGAATGCGGGAGCAGTGTCAGCGAGGGTGAGCTCCTGCCCAGGGCTCTGGAGCAGGGATGATGCTGAGAGCCTCCCGATGGGAAACCCGGAGACCGGGAGAGCTGTGAGGTGCAGCCACGCCACGCCAAGGGGCTCTGCCGAGGTCGGGACAGCGGGACGGAGAGTGAAGGGATTTGTAGATAGAAACTCTGATTACTGATGTGGCTGGCGTGCAGCGGGAGGGGGTGCAGCGTGGGGAAGGTGGCAGCCTGATAGCGCTCACGGGCACGTGAAACAAACCCATCTATTGTCACCATTCCTATATTTAAATCCTCATATTGTGTCGTTAAATCAAGTGAAGAAGCTAATTAGCGTGTGGATGAGCTTACGGCGCAAGCAGCGCTGTTACTGGCCGACTGAAGCGGAGGTTTGATGGAACAGTTCAGTTTGGAGCCAGATGTCAGGGAGACGAGAGGTGCGGGTGGGAGGTCTGGGGACGGAGGTCGGTGCCGGCTCCGTGGGGACGCGGGAGGTGATTTGGGGAAATCGGTCTCTGGAGGAGAAGGGACGGGGATCCGGGGTCCTTCGTGTGCCGCACAAAAGCTGGTGCCCGGCTGGTGTTAAAGCGCACGTCGGAAAGGGCCGTCCGGCAGCCGTGTCCGAGGAACCGGCAGCGCTTATTGAACGTGTTAATGAGCGTTGGTTTATTAATAGGAGGCGTTTAAAGGGATGTGGAGAAGGCTCTCCGTGTCCGTAGCAGGTGCCCTCTGGACATCTGTGGGCGTAGCTGGTAAAAATTCCCCGACAGCTGCAACTGTTGGAGACCAATTTAAGCCATTACAGCTTAAAAAAAAGGAAATTTATACCTGATGATTCTTAGAAAATATGAAGAAGTGGCCTCAAAATAATTAAACAAGAGGTTGCAGGGAGTCAGTAGCCAAGCAGGGTGGTGCCGGAGCTGCAGAGACCGGGCCAGCCGCGTGCTCTGGAGCGGTGGGGTTCTGTTCCCTTGCAGAAACCTGTGCTGGTTTGTGTTGGACCGCTTCCCACCAGCGATGCCCGTCTTGCTGGCTGTGCCGTTCCTCTTGCTGCGCGGGTATCGTAGAAGTAGCCCAGGGTGGACAGCTTTTTGTGCCCTTCCTAAGCCAAAGTCGGTGTCGGGGCTTGACGTTACCAAACGCTCGGGTTTTGGGAAGCTCTGGAAATGAGTTGTAAGTCGAAGCCTTCCTCTCCAGTCCCCGGTTCTGACCGCTGGACTGGCCCTTGGACGCGCCATTGATGGAAAAGCTGAGCCCCCCCCGGCCCCAGGCACTGAAATGCTGTTACCAACACGCGGCCGATGTGGCCACTGCTGCTTGATGATGAATCTGAATTTTCTCTTTGTCTTTAGCTGCCTTTCCTCATCGACTGAACCTTTTCTACTTGGCCAATGACGTCATACAGAACTGCAAGAGAAAAAACGCAATTGTCTTTCGTGATACGTTTGCAGAAGTGCTCCCCGAAGCTGCTTCGTTAGTGAAGTAAGTAACGGTGTGTTGGAAGGTTGAATGTCTCAAAAAATGTGAGTTTTTCTTCTAACATCTCAAACGGTGTAGAAACACCAGCAAAATTTCAAGGATTTTGTTTGAACAGCCGTGTGGATTTGAGCTTCCCTACGAGGAGCGTGCTGGGACGGGCATAGAGCTGGCTTTTAATTTGCGTGGCGGTCTCATTTGAGTGAAATAATCAGGTGAAGCGGTGTGAGGGGCAAGTCTTGCACCGATACATGCGTGCCCTGTAGTTCTGCTCTCCCCTTGCGTGCAGGCACCGGTGGCTTGTGCTGCTGCCGGGGGGGACGGTGGCAGACTCGGGGGAGCGCTCGCAGCACGGAGGGGTGTGACAAGACGAGGAGGAGGAGGAGGAGGTCTTTGTGGTTTCCAGGGATCTGCCTGTGGTCGAGCACCATGAGAACAAGCCTCGCAGATACTGGTGTAATCCCTGCCTGGCTTCTGCGAGCTTCGCTCTGGCCCCTGTGCTGCTGTACCCCTCTGCTAAAACGTTATTCCAAGGTGACGCTTTCTCAAAGGTGGTTTTGTGCTCCGCTGGAAACTGGAGACTTTAATTTATTAGAGTAACGTGGGACGAAAGGATCTCAGGCTGGCACGTGTCTCAGGCTGGCACGTGTCCCGGCGTTACCGCAGGGTGCCTTGCTGCCCGCCGCTCTGGTGTCCGAACCGTCCTCGAAGCAGGTGGTCTGTGAGGGGCAGGACATCGTTACCGCACGGAGCAGCTCCTGAGCAGTGAGGTGATGTCACTGCTCCGCGTGTCTTTGGAACAGAGTTCAAAGCAGCAGATGGCTGAACAGAGCACGAGGCAGGGAAAAGGTTAAACTGGACCGCTCATTAGCTTATATTTAAAAGTAGGTTGCCAGAAGAGAAAGTGGAAAATACTGTGAATAGATGCCAGCACTGAGGAGGAGGAAGGAGGAAGAATTCTGGGAGTATCAGCTACCAGAGCAAAAGATAGAAGGAAAAGCTACGGCGAGAATTGCGTGTTACCGCTCCTTTGACAGCCCCAACAGGCTTTCCCACGCCCAGTCTGGTCCAGATACTGGTACAGGAGTGATGAAATGGATTAACAGTTCGGTGAACTTGCCGCTTGCATCTTTCGGTGTTTCTGTACCACGGGGGTGTGACTTGGTGGGCCTTTATGGACCCCGATGGGAGATTTTTTTTGTGTCTCTTCCACGTGCACCTCGCTGGCCCTGACGGGTGATGTCATTCTGTCTGTCCCTCCGCAAAGCTGTGCATGGCCGGGGACAGCAGTGTCACTCCACGGCAGAACCTTGGTGACCGACCTGCTTCCAGTCGGTTTAAAAAGCGGTCAGATGGGCCAGAAAACGCGTTGCTCTTTCCTGAGGCCCTGAGCTAGAACACAGAACGCAGCAGGGCTCAGAGTCGAGTCGGGCAGCTGCTCAAGTGGTCTTTACAAGGTCCCTCCCAACCCAGGCGGTTCCGTGAAGCCCCCTTCCTTCCATCGCACCCTTCCTTTGCTCCGGGCTTCGAGCCCTGCCGCGGTGCCAGCAGCCGCCCGGGTCCCACAGGGAGCGGTGGTGGCAGCTCCGCTCTCCAGTGAGAGTTTATTATTCTGAGCTCGAGTCCTCTGGGGCAGTCGCTTCTGGTTGTTGGCAGGGTTCGGGCTCGCTGCTGCCCTCGGAGTGCGAAATGCGGGGGGCATGGACTTCAGGTTGCTCGGCAGGAAGCGCTCTTCGTTTGGGTGACGAGCAGGGTGACCACTGGCCTGGTCGCGCGTTTCTCCAGGACAGCTCTTGGGATCGCGCCCTGGTGTTGGCTGCGGGTTTAGGGAGAACGCGCATTGAGAGCGGTTGCTTGCAGATGTTCTGTTTGTCAGTTTTTTCCCTTGAAACAGAAGCACCTGGACAAGATGCGTGATGTGACACCAGGCCGTCGCCTTTTCTTTCTTTCTTTCTTTGGAGGCGCTTGCAGGTGACGTTGCCCAACTCCCAAGGCCGATGCTGCTGAGCACAGAGGGGACGTGTGATCAGAGATGAGCGGAGAGCTCGTTGGCTTGCTGAAGTTCAGCACTGCTGATGGCCTTACGCAGTCACGGAAGTCTCTGAAGCAGTTACTCTTCTCTGTGAAGAGAGCAATGTTTTATTGTGTCCCTGCCCTGGAATAATCACTTTTTCCCAGAGCATCCATATGGAAAGCTGCTTTGGAGGAGTAACAGAAAATTTTTTCCCTGTGAAGAAAGGCTTTGGAGAAATCCTGTTGGTGTTCCTACTGCTCTGAAATCTTCTAATTTTACCCACAAAAGGACCACGATCCGTTACGATACCGAAGTGTGTGTGTGCGTAACTCCAAGCGTGTGAACTTGCTGCCTTGGTCACAGTGGGACCCCTCGGGTAGAACTGAAGTCGTCACCTGGACAGAGAACTTCCCGGTCTGCAGGGTCTTCTAAAGTTCTGATTTAAACACAGAATTATTTACGTTATTACCCATTCTAGAATCACGAGAAATTACAGCGTAGGGTTAAAGAAAGCCCAATATGCTCTTCTTTTTCAGGGATCCATCCGTTTCCAAATCTATCGAAAGAATCTTCAAAATCTGGGAGGACAGAAACGTGTACCCCGAGGAAACCATTTTGGCACTGAAAGAAGCTCTGAGTAAGTTACTTACCCTTTGCGTTCCTTCCCTTACAAACCAGTGCATGAGCTGAAAGAAGATGCCTGGAGTCGCTGAGCAAAATGAGTTTATTGCTCGTATCTGTTCTTGCTGTGTTGGCACCTAGTAAAGACTTTAAGGTAGCAAGGTGGTGTACGTGAGCAGGGCTGAGTTCATCTGCTTCGCCTTCTTTGTACCTTTCTAAAAGCAGCTCTGAATCCTTTCACGTAAGCTGGAGTTGTTCCAGCTGAGAGTAAACAGCACGTGAAGGTGAAGTGGTCCTGCAGGTCCTCAGCACGGTGCCCTGGGAGAGGGCTTGTGTCCCTGGCTCTTCCTCTGAGCGTGAGCCGACGCTCGGCCTCCGCGGCGGGGCGAGGAACAGAGGCGGCTTCCTTCCTTTCTAGTCTGTTTTAGCAAGAAGTTGTTTTTACTAATAATATTTGTGGTGTGGGAAAGAGGCTGGAAGCAAAGCCGGTGGAGTGTCCTCAAGTACTTAGAAAAGAACTCTGCTTAAAAGCCGAAATGGCCGATGTTAACTGGAAGCAGGTGTAGTCAGCTCAAACCCGAAATTAGCCAATACTCAAATACTTGAAGGAAATGGGTCCACGTTTCTGCTTCGCTTGCTTACGTCGTTCAGAGCTAAAGGTGCTTCAGGAAATCCTCACGTGTGGTTTCGAGGGCCAGTCGTCGTCACGGCAGGAGAAACACCGTGTCTCGGGTTCAGGCTTTGGCACCTGGAAAGGCTTTAGCTGGGCGTTGCATGCTGAGAAGCGAAGTTTATGCTTATATTCCAAAATGTCTGATTTTTGTAACTTGAAGACAAAAATATGTCAAATTACGTGTAAATTAGGCATCGTGGCTCTTTCCCCGACTTGCGTTACTTGCCTGTTGAATGCTGAGTTCGTAAAAGCCTCCTGGAAGAGCCGAGCAGTAAAGTTTTATTTTCAGATGCCTTGTGTTTTTCCTTTTTACTCTGGTCATTGCTGTGATTTTTGAACTGTCTTAGTGCAAGGGCAAACAGAAACTTGATTTAAAAATGGAAGACCATCCCACAGGTTGCTGTATTCCTGAGTAAACCTAGGTTCTCTTGGGCATCCAGCAGCTCACCTCAGGAAGTTGGTCTAGGTGTTTTAAAACAAATTTCTGTTCACTCTTCTACCGTGCAACCGTATGGCACCAAAAGCCAGATTCTTAAAGGAATCCCATAGTGCCAGACTGCAAAACCTGAAATGTTTTCCAGGTACCACTTTCAAAACTCAGAAGCAGCTGAAAGAAACTCTGAACAAACAACCGAATAAGCCGTGGAAGAAATCGCAAAGTAAGGAAACAATGTGAACTCTCTGAACTAATCTAGACATTGCCTGCTTGAGGAACAGAAGAAAGGCTGGCCCAGACCGGGCAAAGTACCTGGACTAAAACAGGAGCCAGCATGCGTCTTCCAGGCTTGTAAAGCTCCTGACAGACTAATGTGTAACGCACCGAGGAGTTGTTGTAGAGAACCAGTTTTTAAAGGAATGAAGTATGAAAAAAAAATAAAGTCTTTATGAGAGCGGAGGTTATGAACGGTAGAGGAAGGAGCTGGTGGAGCCGCTTGGAAACTGGCGTTAGACTGTGCAGAGATGGAGAGACGACAGACAGAACCCTGTGCTTTGGCAGCAGGAGGTGGACGCTGCCTTCGTGCTCAGGAACACGCCTGCAGCAGCAAGCTAGGTGCTAGGATAGAAGAAAACTGGAAGCTGGCAGTGCCGATAATGAACTTCGGCGTCCGACAGTGCCGGGAGCGCAGTCTAGCGGGAAGCGCGTGCCTGATGCACGGAGCGTACTGATCTCCAGATACGCTCGGGCCTTGGCTGGTCCGTACAGCGAGGTGGTGGAACAGTAGGTGTCAGACGTGGCGTGCGCCCGCCTGCACGAGTGCTGAGATCAGAAGGTTGGCAGAAGAGTTTGGAAGCGTTTGTTACATCGTTCCCAAACAGCAATGGGCTGTGTTCAGCGTGCATGAAGGGTTTAGCGTTCTGCTTCTTGTCGGAGGTTTCTCCTGTTTTGTCCAGACACCAGGGGATTTAGTGTCTCTCGACAGCGGGATTCATTCCCCCCTGCTCTGTTAGTAAGATGTCAGGATAAAGGTGTTAGAGTTTTGAAGGCTGAGA
This sequence comes from Opisthocomus hoazin, assembly GCF_030867145.1. NCBI lineage: Eukaryota > Metazoa > Chordata > Aves > Opisthocomiformes > Opisthocomidae > Opisthocomus > Opisthocomus hoazin. The sequence goes on from NC_134443.1 coordinate 2,664,474, forward strand.
GCACGGTTAGGCCTAGTAAGTACCGAAGGGAGACCCCGTGTGAAGGGAGCGCTGGGCTGTGTGGGTCAGCTCTGAGTCTGGCCCTTAGGAAATCACATTCCCGTCCTTGGAGAGAGGTGTAAACCTTGGAGAGGCTGAGGCTCGTAGACCCACCCCGGCAGGGACTTGTCTTCCCCACAGTAGGGCTGGAACAGATAGGCACAGTAAACTTTTGTAGCATGTTAAAAACAAAAAAAAAAAAAAGGCAAGCAATAGTAGAATTTGTTGACCTGAGTCGCGACCTAGCTGCACGTGGCTGTGTCCTGATTAGCTAACGGGAAGCCGGAGCGCTGAGGGACATCTGTGTGGAGGGGAATATGGAGCGAGTGACAACAGCCGGCCAGTCTTCCGGTGATCTGTATTAAAATATTGTTATTAGAACTGCCCGACTTTTAGTCGGGGCCTAGTTCCTTGGGTTCTTTATACTTTTTCTTTATTCCAACAGCATCCACGAACCCGAAAGCAGCTTTGAAGTCCAAGATTGTTGCCGAATTCAGGGTAAGTCTGCAAGTGGAAATACTCTGTTGCGCTAACCTCCATCCTTGGGCTGTAGCGTACGCCCACCGGCGGTGTGAGGTTGATGGGAAGCTCGAGTGTTCAGCGTCTGTTTGCTCCTTGGCAGGTAATGCCTGCTAGATGTTTCAGGTGCGGGTTTTGTTAGGGCTGCCACCCCTTCTGTGCGCTGTTAGGGACAACAAGGCAACTGGAAAGCCTTTGGAGAGCGGTGAGGAGGTTCCCTGTGGAGATGCAGGTTTTCCTTTGGGGTAACCTCGTACAGGAGAGCAGTTTGCCGTAAAGTCCACGGCTCCTACGCCTCGAGGGGCTGGCTGTTATGGACGGCGCTGACCGGGGCGTGCGGTCAGATCAGCCTCTTGGAGGAGCTTAGGTTAGCCGAGGAGTTGGTGGCAAGAAGTCTGTCTAAATCTGGAGTACTGTGTCCAGTTCTGGGCTCCCCAGTTCAAGAAAGATGAAGAGCTACTGGAGAGAGTCCAGCGCAGGGCTACGAGGATGGTGAGGGGACTGGAGCATCTCCCCTACGAGGAGAGGTTGAGGGAACTGGGCTTGTTCAGCCTGAAGAAGAGAAGGCTGCAAGGGGACCTTATAAATGCCTACAAATATCTGAAGGGTGGGTGTCAGGAGGATGGGGCCAAGCTCTTTTCAGTGGTGCCCAGTGACAGGACAAGGGGCAATGGGCACAAACTGAAGCACAGGAAGTTCCGTCTGAACATGAGGAAGAACTTCTTCCCTCTGAGGGTGACGGAGCCCTGGAACAGGCTGCCCAGGGAGGTTGTGGAGTCTCCTTCTCTGGAGATATTCAAGACCCGCCTGGACAAGGTCCTGTGCAGCCTGCTGTAGGTGACCCTGCTTCGGCAGGGGGGTTGGACTAGATGACCCACAGAGGTCCCTGCCAACCCCTACTATTCTGTGATTCTGTGATTCTGTAAATGAGGTCCCCCGAAGGAGCATGGTATGTTAATGAAATGCACGGGCACTAACAGAGTCAAGAAAAAAAAATAATAAAATAAAAAAGGTCTGTCCCTACTCTTAACCATCACAACCAAGAGATTTGTAGAATTACAGCCCCTTCCTGGGCCCGAGCCTGCTGATGTGTTTGACTTGAGGTTACAGACCCGGAGATTCGCAGGCTTCGTCTCTGCGTTAGCTCGCGTTTGGAAGCGGGCGTGAACGGGAGCGCTGTTTGTCGCTGAAGCGGGGCTGCGCCGTTAGCTCTGTGCAGCGGGGCTTCTCTTCCGCGGAATGTGATGAGGGTGCTTTTCGTGTTTGATTTTTTCCAGCCCCAGTCTCTCATCGATGAGCTGCTGTTATACAAGCGCTCGGAAGACCAGATAGAACTGAAAGAGAAGCAGCTTTCCACGATGAGAGTGGATGTGTGCAGCACTGAAACACTGAAATGCTTGAAAGGTAAAGGCAGCGTATCGCGAACAAACCCCGACGGAGGCGCGAATACCTGTCCTGACAGTTGTAGGAGCTCCTCGCTGCTGCTGAGCCTTAGACCAGAAACCGCACTGCGCTGTAAAATGCCAGAATTTCCGAGTGCAGTTAAGAACCACCAAGCAGGAGCTGAAAACCTTCGTTAATTGAACCTGTTTGTAGAAATCCGCAGACAGAGCTGAGACAAAGCGGGAGTGATGAAGATGTGTTTTGTACTGTTCAGACGTGCCCTCGTATATCATTCACACACGCATGGTTCTTAATTCAGAATCCCTTACGCAGTTTGGGATGGAAGTTAATTGTAGCCACTCAGGGATGCCTTAGCTTGAGAACGCCGACTGTGAGTCCGGTAGCAAGCGGCGTGTGTTAGGGGTGAATGAGCTGAGTTACGCTGAGCCGTATGAAGAGGAAATTGAATTTTAAAAGTGCAGATAGCTCTAGCTGTGCTTAGTAATCTGTGACTGCGGTCTTTGAAAACGGTCGCAGCCGTGGTAGCTCGCAGATGTTGTGAACCCCGATGATGTTAGGAATCTTCGGTAACGAAGGAAAAATAAACCTCAAGATTTTTGCCTCTTCCGAAATGAAAGTGCAATCTCTGGGTAACTGAAAGAGTAAAATTTTACACTTCTGTGTCTCAAACTTACTTATCGCTGATAACTAGTTGGAAAACAATAGGTGCTGCCAGCGGCTTGGCCCCTTTGTTTCAGGGGGTGTCGGTGGATGAACAGGGTGGGGGGGGGGGGCTGCACGGCATGGTGTGGCGTCCGTTGCCTGGACGTCCTTCAGCATGCGCTTTGGAGAGCTGAGCTCTGGTTTAGCAGGTGGCAGCTTAATTTCCGTGGTGTTAATCTCCTTGCAGACAAAACGGGAGGAAAGAAGTTCTCCAAGGAGTTTGAGGAAGCAAGTTCAAAGCTGGAAGAGTTTGTTAACGGCTTAGACAAGCAAGTGAAAAATGGCCCCTCCCTCACCGAAGCCCTGGAGAACGCCGGTATATTTTATGAAGCGCAGTATAAGGAAGTCAAGGTGGTAGCAAATGTAAGTATGTTTTTCCTCAGTTCTCAAGCATCTCGGAGACTGGAAAGTGCATCATTTCTACTCAGAAATGATGACGTTTGGTGTCATTATTGTACAAATGGTTTCAAAACAGATCAGAGTTGAGGTGTTGGGCAAGAGAAGGAGATGCTGGAACAATCCGTAAGTCAGGAATTCCCTTCTTGTGCGTTGCTGGAATTTTGTAGCCCCTCTGGATTTTCAAACAGGTGGAAATTAGGGTTTGTCAACGAATCCGAAACTCTGGAAGCTGCACAAGTTGTGGTCAATACGTGAACTGTGTGAATAAAGAAAGAAAGAGTTCCACGAAGTGTCGTAAAAACAACCAAGGCCCCTAACCCTACTAGAAAAACTCTAAACAGGCGCAATATTTGTTAGAATCTTTTTTTTTTTTATGAAAATTGTTTTCTGTCACTGGAAAAAGGTTTTACCTTCCCCTTTTTTTGTGCTTCTTGCTCAGCAAGTCTCCCTGACAAGCGGAGCTCTCGCTGCAGGGTAATTGGAAGTGGCTTGCTAAGGCTGTGTGTTGCTTCTGTTACAGAAGTGGTTGAGCCGTGCTCTCTTCCTACAAAAGGTACTCACTCCGTTGTTCTTTCTTCTTTAGGCTTATAAAACATTTGCTAATCGGGTGAGCAATCTAAAGAAAAAGTTAGACCAGTTGAAAGCCACGCTTCCTGATCCGGAGGAGTCCCCTGTCCCTTCTCCGAGCATGGACGCCCCGTCTCCAACGGGCTCCGAGTCCCCTTTCCAGGGGATGGGGGAGGAGGACAGCTCCCGGTCGCCGGTGGTCGGAAGCCGCAAGGCGATAACTCCGGAGCCTGTGACGGATAATCGGGATGTGGAAGACATGGAGCTCTCCGATGTGGAGGACGATACGTCTAAAATTATTGGTACGTTCCGCGGGAGCAGCGGAGTGATTGTTGTGTAGCGATGGCATTGAGAGCAGACGGCCCTCTCGTGCCTCGCTGGGGGTGTCGCGGCTGCGCAAGGCCCTCGTTGGGCTGCGGGTTGGTGCTGTTGGGTTCCCCTCTCCTGCCCCGTTCCCCTGACACGAGCAGGGGAGTCCTGACCTGGCTGTGATTGTTCCCATCTCCCACACCACGCATCGTGTAAGCTTTTACGTAACCTGTGGGAACCAGAGCTAACGTGCTTAATGATGAGAGTCCTGCTGAACACGCTGTGCCCTCTCTGGGGACAGAGTGACGGTTCTGGCCCTGTTCTCCCCCTCTCTGATGCAGTGGAAGAGAGGAAGGAGAAGCAGGCTGCTCCAGCTTCGGCACCGGCGAAGACTGAAAGCGTCCCCAAAGCGGTGCCGTCTACCGCTGCAGCGGGCACGACTTCGGCGACGGTGACAACGCCTGCCCCGACTGCGCCGACTCCCCCGGCTCCGAAGGCGGTGAGCGCGGCAGCGCCCGTCCCTCCGTCGCCAGCGCTTGCGTTGCCCAACCTGGCCAACGTGGACCTGGCGAAGATCAGCTCCATTCTTAGCAGTTTAACTTCTGTCATGAAGAACACAGGTGAGTGCTGAGGCGACGCTAGCCCAGGCGCTTGGTTAACGGAGCTAACGATGGAGTTTTGTAATCTCTTAAAGCTTTTTAATTGTCTCCAAATAAACGTGGTTGAGTTACAGCTTGAAAGATCTGGCTCAGTCTCTCTGACACATGACTGTCAGCTCCGTGAGCTTCTCCTTGCTCGCACTCGGAGCTCCGCTGCATCCCTGGAAAACCTGAGCCAAAAAACCGCTTCTGTTAATGAAGCAACGTACGTGAGTGGTGTGTGCTTCTGTCCTAGGTGTCAGTCCCGCCTCGAGACCTTCTCCGGGCACCCCGACGAGCCCAACAGCACTTACAAGTGGCCTGAAGACTCCTGTCCTGGGGGCTCCAGCTGCTCCTTCAAATCCGTTAGCAAATATTCTCTCCAAAGTGGAAATAACTCCGGAAAGTATTTTGTCTGCTCTCTCCAAAACCCAGACTCAGACCGCACCAGCATTGCAAGGTACCAGCGCGGGTCTTGGGGGAAGGGCTAGCTGGGCGTTTGGTGGCAGTGGCCGCGCTGAAGCGTGCTGCTCTGCTTATCCTGAAGCGAAAATGGAGGGAGAAAAAGTGATTTGGAATGTGTTACGTCTTTGGCAAATGCAGATGACTTTTTCTGGGGTAGCATGCGTGTTACGGACCGGCGAGTCTCGTTACTTTACACTTTGTGGGAGGGCAGTGGGACAGGAGACCGAGAGAGCTCTTTGTGGTTTCCCTGTGCTTCCGAGAGCGCTTGCTTAGAGCCAAAACCTTCCCAGAGGTGTTGCTCCTGCTCCCACACCTTGCATGCGTAACCCCGCTCGGCAGCACGATGCTTTTTACGCCTGGCTACAAAGGCAGGACGAGTTATTGCCCAGCTTATTCGGATGGGTGGTGTGGTTTATACTTATAAATCCATCAGGCGGAAGTTTGCGCCTGGGTGGGTGCTAACGTCAATATCCAAAAACAATCGGACTGCAAAATCCAGTCGTTTTCCTGGCTGAAACACGAGGACGTTTGAAGGAACGACGTCTGCGGTGCAGAGACCGAACCCTTTCCCCTGGCAGCGGCCCGGGTTGACTTGCCTCTCTCCCGAGTAGCTGAAGGCGGCGTTCTCTTTTCCAGGTTTGTCGTCCTTACTTCAGAGCGTTGCTGGAAATACCGTTCCGTCGAGCGAAACTGCGTCGCAGAGCACTTCGGCATCGCCGGCCAACACGACCGTTCCTGGCGTGAAGGGGAGGACCGCTCCCTCCAGTACTCAGTCCTTTATATCCAAGAGCTTTGGGTATTCCCCGAACTCGTCCGCTGCCGAGGTTTCCTCGACGTCAGTTACCAAGGCTCCCGTTGGACACACCCCAGGGCTGTCGAGCTCCACTTTTAAGCCACCAGCCAACTCCCTGGGATTTCAGAGTTCCCACCCTACCAGTCCTTCTTCCCTTGTGCCGACAGAAACCTCCCTGGGCCAATCCTCTGAAATTTCAAAAGCGAAGCTGGAGTCGGAACCCCCTTCTCCCAGCCTGGAGATGAAGATACACAATTTCTTGAAGGGAAATCCTGGCTTCAGTGGTCTGAACTTGAATATTCCGATTCTCAGCAGCTTAGGGTCCAGCATCGCAACGGAAAGCCACGCGTCTGACTTCCAGCGGGGTCCCACCAGCACTTCCATGGACAATGTGGACGGAACGCCGGTGCGCGATGAGCGGAGCGGGACGCCCACCCAGGACGAGATGATGGACAAGCCGACGTCAAGCAACGTCGACACCATCTCCCTGCTGTCCAAAATCATGAGCCCCGGTTCTTCGACTCCCAGCAGCACGAGGTCACCTCTGCAGAGCCGGGACGACGGATATTCCCAAGAGCTTTCCAATTCCGTGCACACCTACCGGCCCTTCGGCCTCGGCAGAGAGTCTCCGGCCGGCCTGTACAAGCCGTCGGCGGACAGCATGGAGATGCCCTCCTCTTTGATGGACTCCTCCCAGGAGAAGTTTTACCCGGACACCTCTTTTCAAGAAGACGAAGATTACCGTGACTTCGACTACTCCGGGCCGCCGCCATCGGCCATGCTGAACCTGGAGAAGAAGCCGGCCAAGTCGATCTTGAAATCGAGTAAGCTCTCGGAAGCTGCCGAGTACCAGCCGGTGCTGTCCAGCTACGGTCAGAGGTCGCAGGAGTTTGGCGTGAAGTCGTCCTTCCCTCAGTCGATGAGGTCCATTCTCGATCAGAGCGAGAGCTGCGACCCGCTGGCGTCGTCTCCGGGGCTGTATGGCAGCTACAGCCTCAGGGGAAACGACTCCGCCTCGGAGGGCTCCCCTTCGCCCAGCAAGAGCGAGGTGTTTTTCACGCCGGACTCCAATCACAACAACTTGGGGAAAGCGGTGGTGCACTCGGGCCTCTCGCAGAAGCAGTACCCGGACTCGCCCCACGCGCTTCCCCACCGCTCGCTCTTCGCTTCTCAAAACGCCCTCTCCAGCCCCGCGGGCAGAGCGCCGGCGGCGAGCGCGGAGAAACCCTTGGGTTCTTCCATTTCCGCCACGTCGACCATCGAGTTCAAGAACATGCTCAAAAACGCCTCGCGGAAGCCCTCCGAGGAGAAGCGTTTTGGGCCGATGTCGAAAAGCGGCTCCGGCGAGGGCGTGAGCCCGGCCGGCGCTCCCAAGGCCGAGCCGCAGCCGCAGGAGGAGCACTACCGCATAGAGACCCGCGTCTCCTCCTCCTGCCTGGACCTGCCCGACAGCACCGAGGAGAAAGGGGCCCCCATCGAGACGCTGGGCTACCACAACGCCGCCAGCCGCGGGATGTCGGGAGAGCCCATCCAGACCGTGGAGTCCATCCGGGTGCTGGGGAAGGGCAGCCGAGGACACGGGCGCGAGGCGAGCCGAGCGGCGGGCTGGTTCGAGATGGGCGGCGGCGGGAGCGCCTTCGACAACGGGCCCTCGGGCACGGCGGAGCTGCCCGGCATGGGGGGCTTCCCGGCGCCGTACAAGGAGCGCGTCGCGCCCTTCCAGGAGAGCAGCAACTTCCGAACGAACAACTTCAGCCCCGCTTTCGAGCACCGCATGCCGCCGCCGCCCCTCGCGCCACCTCCCATCGAGCACGGGACCCCCTTCCAACGGGACGCGGTGGGTGCGCCCGCCGGACCCCTGCCCGCCCCCGCCAAGGACCACGGCGGCCTCTTCCCGAGGGACCACTCGGTCCCTCCCCACATGCCGGCGGTGGAGCACGCCAACCCCTTCTCGAAGGAAACCTCCGCTCCGCTCTCCCTGCCCCACGGCGTCCCCCCGCCGCCCTCCGTCGAGCACGCCGGGGTCCCCTTCCCCACCCCCCCCGCCGCCCCCCGTCCCCGGGGAGCACGCCGGCGTCCCCTTCCCCTCCCAGCCGCCACCGACCGGGGAGCACGCCGGCGTCCCCTTCCCCGCGCCGCCCGCCGTGGCGGTGGAGCACGGCGCCGGTGCCTTCCCCAAGGAGCACGGTACGATCCACCAAGGGACGATGAAGGAGCATTTCGCCGTGCACGCCGGACCCCGCGACGCCGTCGGCCAAACCCAGCAGCGGGACCACGCCGCTGCCGCCGCCCCCGCTGTCCCGCGGCCCGCGACGCCGTCGCCCTCTCCCCCCTCGCGAGGGAGCAGCTGGGGGCGGCCCGCGGGCTCGGCCCCCCGCCTCACCGGGACGCTGCGACCCGCGGCGGGGTGCTGGTCAGGACCCCCCGCGCCGACTTCCGCCCGCGAGAGCCCTTCGTCAGCAGAGACCCCTTCCATAGCCTGAAGAGACCCCGGCCGCCCTTCGGGAGGGGAGCCCCCTTCTTCGCCCCCAAGCGCCCCTTCTTCCCCCCCAGGTACTGAAGCGGGCGGCCGGACGCTCTCCGGAGCAGCGGAGTAGCGCTTTCCCTTGGTTTTTCCATCAATTTTTGGGGGGGGATTTTGGGTTTTGGTTTTTTTTTGTTCTTTCCCTGCAGAGCCCCCTAACCTGCTCCTAAATTAAATGTTCTGGGGTTGGGGGTTTGATTTGTTTTCCCCGGTCGCTGATTTCCCGAGCCCACCCCCCTTGGCGCAAGACTGGGGAAATAAGAAAAAACAAACTCCCAAACCGACAAAACCATGTTTTAACACAAAAAAGAAGCGTTGCTGTTGAAATAAAAAGTTCCGGCAGTAGTTTAAGATGTTGAAAAGAAAAACCACCAAAAAAAGGGCAAAAAAAAAAAAAAAAAATAAACCCACCCCTCACAGCCCCCGGGAGGACGGCCGCGGCGGGCTGGAGCTTTCAGCCGCTCGCTGAGTCGCTGCCGTGGGGAGGGGTGCAGGGCCCCCCCCTCTGCCTCCCCCCGCAGCAACCAGAAAACCACCAAAATAAGGCAAAAAGGTGAAAAACCCCCCCAGCTGAGCCCCCCGCCCCACACCCATCCCCGCGCCGCGTGTTGGGCTGGCGGCGGCGCGGGAGCGAGGAGGGGTCCCCAGCCCCCTCCAGCTCCCCCCCCCAGGCCCCCCTCGGCTCCTGGGTGGTTTTTGCTTGATTTTGGAATTTTTTTTCAAAATTTGTTTTTTTTCAAAATTTGTTTGTTTTTTTTTTCCCCCTAATTTCTCCCCTTTTCCCCCGGGAGCGCGGTCGCCGTGTGTGTACATAGCAATCACGTTTTAATTCCACCTCCGGATGGCGGGGCTGGGGGGGGCTCGGGGCGCTGCCCCCCGCCCAGGGCCACCCCGCGGCTTTTATATGAAGTTGGAATTTTACTTGATTTATTTTAATTTGGTTTTGTTTTTGGTTTTTGTTTTTTAGTTGCTAGCCTCCATCATATATGTTTGATAAAGGTGTAGGGTTAAATATCTACATAAAAATTACCAAAAAAAACCCCGAGGAGGTGGCGGAGCCTTTCTTTCTCGCGGCGGGGGGCGGGGCTGCCCGAACCCCCCTCCCCCGGGGCTGTGGGAGCGCCGAGGGGCCCGGTGTCCCCCCCCCATCGGGCCGTGGTTGCGCCCGGGGCCGCGGGGGTTCCCCAGGGGCGGGCGAGTCCAACGCGGCCTGCGGGGGGGGGGAGCCGAGGCTGAGGCCGCTCCCGCCACACCGGGTGGGTGGGACCACGGCGTTCGGCCCCGCCCTTGGGAGGGGCTCTCCACTCCTGGCTCCGCCCTTGGGCGGGGACCGCACCCCCGAGGCCCCGCCCCCTGCAGGGGACCCCGGCGTCCGGGCGGCGGCGGAAGGGGCGGGGCGTGCCGCCATGCCGTCCGCACGCGCCTCCGGGCGGCTGCTCTTCGCTGGAGCCTCGCGCCGGCACCGGGTGCGCTCGTGCCCGTCCCCCCCTCCCCCCAGCCCCCCATCCCCGGGCCCCGGCGTCCTGCCCCCCCCCCTCCCCCCCGGGCCCTGCTCTCGCGCCCCGAACGGGACCGAGGCGCCCTGACCCCGCCGTGACCACGTGACACCGGCGGGGCGCTGACCCCGCGCTGACCCCGCGCTGACCCCTGACACCCCCCCCCCCCCCTCGGTCCGCAGGTCTCTGGGCCGGCCCCGGGCCTCCCCGAGCGGCTCCGGCTCTTCCAGCAGCTGCGGGCGGAGCGGGAGCAGCGCGATGGCCCCGGCCCCGGCCCCCCCCATCCGCATCGCCCTGCCCGGGGGCCGCCGCCTGCCCGGCCGCGCCCGCCAGACCACCCCGCTCCAGGTGGCCGCCGAGCTCGGGTACGGGGGGCTGCCCGCGGGCTCTGGGGGCCGCGCCGGGTCCCCACCGCCTCCCTGGGGTCCCCACGGTCTCTCCACCGGGTCCCCGCTGTCCCCATGGGAGTCCCTGCACCGGGTCTGTGGTCCCCATGGGGTCCCCAGGGTCCTCACGGGGTCCCCACCGCCTCCCTGGGCTCCCCATGGTCTCTCCACAGGGTCTCTGCTGTCCCCATGGGGTCCCACGGGGTCCCCACCACCTCCCTGCTGTCCCCATGGGGTCTCCGCACTGGGTCTGTGATCCCCAGGGGGTCCCCAGGGTCCTCAGAGCATCCCCACGGGGTCCCCACTGTCCCCACGGTGTCCCTGGGGTCCCCACAGTTTCCCCACATTGTCTCTGTGGTCCCCACGGTGTCCCCACAGTCCCTGCTGTCCCCCCTGGGGTCCCCACAGTGTCCCCACAGGGTCTCTGTGGTCCCCACGGTGTCCCCAGGGTCCCTGCTCTCCCCACGGGGTCCCCACTGTCCCCACGGTATCCCTGGGGTCCCCACAGGGTCCCTACGCTGTCTCTGTGGTCCCCACAGTGTCCCCGCTGGCCCCCCGGGATCCCTACAGTGTCCCCATGGGGTCCCCGCTGTCCCTATGGTGTCCCTGGGGTCCCTACAGGGTCCCCCACGCTGTTCCTGTGGTCCCCACGGGGTCCCCAGGGTCCTCGCAGTGTCCCCACGATCCCCGCTCTGCCCCTGGGGTTCCCACAGTGTCCCTGCATGGTCCCCACTGTCCCCACAGTGTCCCTGGGGTCCCCACGCTGTGTCTGTGGTCCCCGTGGTATCCCCAGGGTCCTCGCAGTCTCCCCATGGTCCCCGCTCTCCCCCCTGAGTCCCCACAGTGTCCCCGCAGGGTCCCCACTGTCCCCACAGTATCCCTGGGGTCCCCACAGGGTCCCTACACTGTCTCTGTGGTCCCCACAGTGTCCCCACAGTCCCTGCTTTCCCCCCTGGGGTCCCCACAGTGTCCCCATGGTGTCCCTGGGGTCCCCACGGTGTCCCCAGGATCCCCACAGGGTCCCACGGTCCCTGCTCTCCCCCCCCGGGGTCCCCAGGGTCCTCGCAGTGTCCCCACGATCCCCGCTCTGCCCCTGGGGTCCCCACAGGGTCCCCACGTTGTCCCTGTGGTCCCCACGGTTGTCCCCAGGGTCCTCGCGGTCTCCCCACGGTCCCCACAGTGTCCCCATGGTGTCCGTGGGGTCCCCACAGGGTCCCCACACTGTCCCTGTGGTTCCCACGGTGTCCCCAGGATCCCCACAGGGTCCCCACTGTCCCCCTCCGTGTCCCCGCAGCGGGGACCTGCCGGAGGCGGCGCTGGTGGCCCGGGTGAACGGGACCCTCCAGGACCTCGACCGGCCCCCTGGAGAGCGACGCCGACCTCGAGCTCCTCGGCTTCTCCTCTCCGGAGGGACGGGCGGTGAGTCCGGGGGGCCGGGGGCCACGTGTCCCCCCGACCGTCCCCTCCATGTCCCCCCGTGTCCCCCCCCAGGCCTTCTGGCGATCGGGCGCCTGCGTCCTGGGCGCGGTGGCCGAGCAGTTCTTCGGGGCGACGTTCTGCGACGCCCAGGGCCACCGAGGACGGCTTCTTCTGCGACGTCCACATGGGAGAGAGGTAAGGGGGGGGGGGACAGGGTGGGGACACCCCCCACCCCCCCCAGAGCCGGGACCCGGTGTCCCCAGCCCGTCCCCGCGCCCGCAGAGCCGTGCGGCGCGACGAGCTGCCGGCGCTGGAGGACGCCTGCGCCGCCTTCGCCCGCGCCGGGCACCGCTTCGAGCGCCTCGAGGCCACCCGCCCGCAGCTGACGCAGCTCTTCCAGGTGAGACACCCCCCCCAGCGTGTCCCCCTCCCCGCCCTGGTGTCCCCCTCCCCACCCCGGTTTCCACCCCCCCACCCCGGTGTGCCCCCCCCCGGCGCGGGGTGCACCCTCCAGACCCCGCCCTGGGGACATCGGGACCCTCCCGGGTGGGGCTGTGGGACCCGGGTGATGCTGGCAGGGACCAGGGTCACCCCCCCCCCCCCCCCCCACGGTGTCCCCACGCACAGCGTCCCTTGTGAGACTGTCACCCGTCTCGGGGTCCCCCCTGGCACGGTGTCACCCCCCCCATCAGTGTCCCCACCCCTTGGTGACACTGTCACCTGCCTCAGGGTACCCCCCCACACAGTGTAATCCCCCCATCAGTGTCCCCACCCCTTGGTGACACTGTCACCCGCCTCAGGGTCCCCCCCCTGCACAGTGTAACCCCCCCCATCAGTGTCCCCATCCCTTGGTGACACTGTCACCCACCTTGGTGTGTCCCCCAGCACAGTGTCACCCCCCCCATCAGTGTCCCCACCCCTTGGTGTCTCCTGTGCCACTGTCACTCACTTTGGTGTGGGTGTACCCCCCCCAGCACAGTGTAACCCCCTCGCGGTGTCCCCTGTGCCACTGTCACCCCCCCTTGGTGTCCCCCCCCAGCAGTGTCACCCCCCTCCTTGGTGTCCCCTGTGTCACTGTCACCCCCATTGGTGTCCCCCCCAGCACAATGTAACCCCTCCATCAGTGTCCCCACCCCTTGGTGTCCCCCATGCTGATGTCACCCCCCCCTCGGTGTCACCCCCTCTCGGTGTCCCCATCCCTTGGTGTCCCCCATGCCACTGTCACCCCCCTTGGTGTCCCCCCCAGCACAGTGTCACCCCTCCCTTGGAGTCCCCATCCCTTGATGTCTCCCATGACCACTGTCACCCACCTCAGGGTCCCCCCCTGGGTGCCCCCACCCCTCGGTGTCCCCCCGTGCCGGTGTCACCCTCCCCTCGGTGCCCCCACCCCTCGGTGTCCCCCGTGCCGGTGTCACCCCCTCGCTGTGTCCCCCCCCCAGCACAACAGCTTCCCAGCTGCAGCAGGTGGAGGAGGAGGTGACGTCCCCTACGGCCACCGTCTACCGGTGAGCGCGGGGGGCTCCGGGCTGGGGGGGAGGGGGCGGGGAGGGGACACCCCCCCGTTATTTGTGACACCCCCCGTCCGTCCGTCTGTCCCCCCGTCCCGCAGGTGCGGCCCCCTCCTCCTCCTCTCCCCCGGCCCCTTCCTCCCGCACACGGCGCTGCTCGCGGCCCCTGCGCGTCCGGACGGTGAGTCCCTGTCGGGCGGGGGGGGGGGGCACCCGATGGAGCCCCCCCCATCCCAGCGCCCCCGGTGATATATTTTTTTGGGGGGGGGGGGGACACCCTGGCAGAGCTCGGCCGCCTTCTGGCGCGGCCGCCCGGCCCTGCCGTCGCTGCAGCGCCTCGCCGCCATCGCCTTCCCCGCGGAGCGCGACCTGGCCGAGTGGCAGCGGGCGCGGGACGAGGCCGCGCTGCGGGACCATCGCCGCGTCGGGCGGGTGAGCGCGGGGGGGGGACCGCGGTGGCACCCCCCCTCGGTGTCCCCCATGCCGCTGTCACCTGCCTCGGGGGGCCCCCCCCGGCACGGTGTCACCCCCCCCCCCAATGTCCCCACCCCTTGGTGACACTGTCACCCGCCTCGGGGGCCCCCCTGTCACGGTGTCACCCCCCCCCTCAGTGTCCCCACCCCTTGGTGACACTGTCACCCGCCTCGGGGGCCCCCCCTGGCACGGTGTCACCCCCCCCCCCAGTGTCCCTACCCCTTGGTAACACTGTCACCCGCCTCGGTGTGTCCCCCAGCACAGTGTCACCCCACCATCAGTGTTCCCATCCCTTGCTGTCCCCCCCCAGCACAGTGTCCCCATCCCTTGCTGTCCCCTGTGCCGCTGTCACCCCCCCTTGGTGTCACCCCCCCATCAGTGCCCCCATCCCTTGGTGTCCCCCCCCAGCACAGTGTCACCCCCCCTTGGTGTCCCTGTGTCACTGTCCCCGTCCCCCCCCCACGCTGTCCCCTGTGTCACTGTCACCCCCTTTGGTGTCCCCCCCAGCACAGCGTCACCCCCCCCCATCAGTGCCCCCATCCCTCGGTGTCCCCCCCAGCACACTGTCCCCCCCCCTCAGTGTCCCCTGCCCCCCCCAGTGACACACCCCCCCCCCCCCCAGGACCAGGAGCTTTTCTTCTTCCACAAGCTCAGCCCCGGCAGCTGCTTCTTCCTCCCCCGCGGCGCCCACATCTACAACGCCCTCATCGACCTCATCCGGGTAGGACCCCCGCCCCGCACCCCCCCCCTCCCCGCGCCCCCCCACCCCGCTGACCCCCCCCCCTCCCCCCCCGCAGAGCGAGTACCGGGCGAGGGGCTTCAGCGAGGTGGTGACCCCCCAACGTCTTCAGCCCGCGGCTGTGGGCGCAGTCGGGGCACGGCCAGCACTACGGCCCCCACATCTTCGCCTTCGCCGCCGGCGCCGAGACCCTCGCCCTCAAACCCATGAACTGCCCCGCGCACTGGTGAGGGGCACCGAGGGGGGGGGGACACACACCGCGGGGTGGGGGGGCGGTGACACGGCCATCTGTGTGTCCCCCCCCCCCCCCGCAGCCTGATGTTCGCCCACCGGCCGCGGTCGTGGCGGGAGCTGCCGCTGCGCCTGGCCGACTTCGGGGGTGCTGCACCGCAACGAGCCCCCCCGGCGCGCTGAGCGGGCTGACGCGCCTGCGGCGCTTCCAGCAGGACGACGCCCACATCTTCTGCGCCCCCGAGCAGGTGGGGGGGCCCCCGGTCACCCTCCTGTCCCCCCACGTCGCCCTCCTGTCCCCCACGTCGCCCTCCTGTCCCCCACGTCACCCTCCTGTCCCCGTGTCCCCTCCCCACGTACCCCCCATCCCCGTATCCCCCTCCTGTCCCCATGTCCCCCCCCTCCTGTCCCCGTGTTCCCTCCCCGCATACCCCCATCCCCGTATCCCCCTCCCCGTGTCCCCCTCCTGTCCCCGTGTCCCCTCCCCACGTACCCCCATCCCCCGTATTCCCCATCCCCGTATCCCCCCTCCCTGTCCCCGTGTCCCCCCCTCCTGTCCCCGTGTCCCCTCCCCACGTACCCCCATCCCCATATTCCCCTCCCCGTGTCCCCCTCCTGTCCCCCGTGTCCCCTCCCCACGTACCCCCATCCCCGTATCCCCCTCCCCGTGTCCCCCTCCTGTCCCCGTGTCCCCTCTCCACCTCCCCCCATCCCCGTATTCCCCTCCCCGTGTCCCCCTCCTGTCCCCGTGTCCCCTCCCCACGTACCCCCATCCCCGTATCCCCCTCCTGTCCCCGTGTCCCCCCCCTCCTGTCCCCGTGTCCCCTCCCCACGTACCCCTATCCCCGTATTCCCCTCCCCGTGTCACCCTCCTGTCCCCATGTCCCCTCCCCCACGTACCCCCATCCCGTATCCCCCTCCCCGTGTCACCCTCCTGTCCCTGTGTCCCCTCTCCACGTCCCCCCATCCCCGTATCCCCCTCCCCGTGTCACCCTCCTGTCCCCCGTGTCCCCTCCCCACGTACCCCCATCCCGTATCCCCCTCCCCATGTCACCCTCCTGTCCCCATGTCCCCCCCCTCCTGTCCCCGTGTCCCCTCCCCACGTACCCCCATCCCCGTATCCCCCTCCCCATGTCCCCCCCTCCTGTCCCCGTGTCCCCTCTCCACCTCCCCCCATCCCCGTATTCCCCTCCCCGTGTCCCCCTCCTGTCCCCATGTCCCCTCTCCACGTCCCCCCATCCCCGTATTCCCCTCCCCGTGTCCTCTTCCCTGTCCCCGTGTCCCCCCTTGTTTCCCTTTCCCCCTCCCTGTGTCCCCATCCCCCATGTCCCCCCCCACCCCCGTGTCCCGTCCTCATCCCCATGTCCTCCTCCCCATCCCCACGTCCCCTTCCCCATGTCCCGTCCCCATGTCCCCCTCCCCGTGTCCTCTTCCCTGTTCCTGTGTCCCCCCCCATGTCCCTCTCCCCCTCCCTGTGTCTCTCTCCCCATCCCCGTGTCCCCTCCCCATCCCCGTGTCCCCCGTATCCCCCTCCCCATGTCCTCTCTTCCCTCTTCCCGTGTCCCCATGTCCCTCCCCATCCCCGTGTCCCTCCCGTGTCCCTCTCTCTTTCCCTGTGTCCCCTTCCCCGTGTCCCCCCGCGTCCCCATATCCCCCTCCCCATGTCCTCTTCCCTGTTCCCGTGTCCCCGTTCCCATGTCCCCATTCCCGTGTCCCCTCCCCGTCCCTGTGTCCCCCATCCCCGTGTCCCCCCCCGTCCTCATGTCCCTCTCCCCGTGTCCCCTCCCCCGTCCCCGTGTCCCCATCCCTGTGTCCCCCTCCCCATCCCCGTGTCCCCCCCCCCGTCTCCATGTCCCTCTCCCTGCGTCCCCCTCCTTGTCCCCCCCCTTGTCCCCGTGTCCTCCCCCCCGTCCCCATGTCCCCCCCCCGTCCCCGTGTGTCCCCCCAGGTCCCCATGTCCCCCCCCTTGTCCCCGTGTCCTCCCACCCGTCCCCATGTCCCCCCCCTTGTCCCCGTGTCCCCCCCGCTGACGCCCTGTCCCCAGCTGGAGGCCGAGATCGCCGCCTGCCTGGACTTCGTGCGGACGGTTTACGCCGTGCTGGGCTTCTCCTTCCGCCTGGCGCTGGCCACGCGGCCGCCCGGCTTCCTGGGGGACGCCCGCGCCTGGGACCGCGCCGAGCAGGTGGGGACGGCGGCGGGGACAGGGGTGGCCCTGGGGGTGCAGCCCCCGGCGCTGCCGCCACGTCCCTGGGGCTCCCCAGTGTCACCTCCTGTCGTGTCCCCTGCCCTGTGTCCCAGCGTTGTCCCTGTGTCCCCCTGTACCATGTCCCAGCTTGGCCATCACGTCCCAGCCTTGTCCCCATGTCCCCTGCATCAGGTCCCAGCCTTGTCCCCATGTCCCAGCCTTGTCCCCATGTCACCTGCACGCTATTCAAGCTTGGCCATCGTGTTCCCTGTGCTGTGTCCCAGCTTTGTCCCCATGTCCCCTGTGCTGTGTCCCAGCTTGGCCATCGTGTCCCAGCCTCGTCCCCATGTCTCCTGCATCAGGTCCCAGCCTTGTCCCCGTGTCCCAGCCTTGTCCCCCATGTCCCCTGCATCAGGTCCCAGCCTTGTCCCCGTGTCCCAGCCTTGTCCCCATGTCACCTGCACCCTTTTTGAGCTTGGCCATCGTGTTCCCTGTGCTGTGTCCCAGCTTTGTCCCCATGTCCCCTGTGCTGTGTCCCAGCTTGGCCATCGTGTCCCAGCCTTGTCCCTGTGTGCCAGCCTTGTCCCCATGTCACATGCACCGTGTTCCAGCCTTGTCCCCCGTGTCCCCTGCGCCGTATCCTAGCTTGGCCATCATGTCCCCTGCACCATGTCCCCGCTTTGTCCCTGTGTCCCCTGTGCTGTGTCCCAGGTTGGCCGTCCATGTTCCAGCTTTGTCCCCATGTCCCCTGCACCCTATCCCAGCTTGGCCATGATGTCCTCTGCACCTTATCCCACCCCTGTCCCCCATGTCACCTGCACCGTATCCCAGCTTTGTCCCTGTGTCCCATGCGCCATATTCCAGCTTGGCCATTGTGTCCTCTGCACCATGTCCTAGCCTTGTCCCCATGTCCCCTGCGCTGTGTCCCAGCTTGGCCATCGTGTCCCAGCCTTGTCCCTGTGTTCCAGCCTTTTCCCTATGTCACCTGCACCGGGTCCCAGCTTTGTCCCCATGTCCCCTGCACCCTATCCCAGCTTGGCCATCATGTCCCCAGCACCATGTCCCAGACTTGTCCCCATGTCACCTGTGCCCTATTCCAGCTTGGCCATCATGTCCTCTGCATGGTGTCCTAGCCTTGTCCCCCATGTCACCTGCGCTGTATCCCAGCCTTGTCCCCATGTCTCAGCCTTGTCCCCTGCGCTGTCCCAGCCTTCTCCCCATGTCCCCGACGTTGCGCTCCTTCCCCGCCACATCCCCAAGTCCCGGGCTGTCCCCTGCCATCCCCGCATCACCCCCGGCTCACCGTGTCCCCTGCCTCGTCCCCTGCGTCCCACCCCCACCCCGTGACCCCCCCATCTGTCCCCACAGCAGCTGGAGCGGAGCCTCCGTGCCTTCGGGGAGCCCTGGGAGCTGAGTCCGGGCGACGGCGCCTTTTATGGCCCCCAAGGTGAGAGATTTATTTATTTGGGGGGGGGGTTTGTCCCTGAAGGGTCCCGGTTTGCCCCCTCCGGGGGGCAAACCGGGACCCTTCAGGGACAAACCCCCCCCCCCCAACTCGTTATTCCCAATAGATCGATATCCGGATCCGGGATGCGCTGGGGCGGCAGCATCAATGCGGCACCATCCAGCTGGATTTCCAGATGCCGGAGAGGTTTGAGCTGGAGTACGCCAGGTATGGGGGGGGGCAAAGGGGGGGGGGGTAGGATTTGGGCTGGGGGGGTCGGTATAGGACCAGGGGGTTGGGGATTTGGGGATGGAGGGGCAGGATTGGGGCTGGGGGTTGAGGATTGGGGCTTGGGTTGGGGCAGGATTTGGGATTGGGGGGGCAAGATTGGACCTGGGGGTGAGGATTGGGGCTGGAGGGGGCAGGATTGGGTCTGGGGGGGGTCAGTATAGGACCAGTGGGTTGGGGATTTGGAATGGGGGGGCAGGATTGGGGCTGGGGGTGAGGATTGGGGCTTGGAGGGGGGCAGGATTAGGGTTGGGGGGGGCAGGATTGGGGCTTGGGGTTGAGGATTGGGGCTTGGGGGGGTCAGGATTGGGGCTGGGGGTGAGGATTGGGGCTGGAGGGGGCATGATTGGGTCTGGGGGGGTCAATATAGGACCAGGGGGGTTGGGGATTTGTAATGGGGGGGCAGGATTGGGGCTGGAAAGGGCAGGATTGGGGCTGGGGGTGAGGATTGGGGCTTGGAGGGGGGCAGGATTAGGGTTGGGGGGCAGGATTGGAGCAGGGGGTTGAGGATTGGGGCTTGGGGGGGGGTCAGGATTGGGGCTGGGGGTGAGGATTGGGGCTGGAGGGGGCAGGATTGGGTCTGGGGGGGTCAATATAGGACCAGGGGGTTGGGGATTTGGAATGGGGGGGCAGGATTGGGGCTGAGGGTGAGGATTGGGGCTTGGAGGGGGGCAGA